>NW_028120717.1:0-12500 GCF_965178545.1 Coloeus monedula | reverse complement strand
CTTGGGGAGCAATGGGAAGAAAATGAGGGATGGTGCTGGGCAGAGCGATCGGCCTGTGCTCGTGTCAGCGCAGCCGTGCAGGGCACTGGGATCTGGGTAAAACACCGGCTCTCCTGGTGTTCAGGGATGCAAGGTCTGAGGGACCGGATTTACTTGGGGTTTTCCAGGACAGCAGGAAGAAGAGGAAATGTGGTGCCAGAGGTGCGTCCCATCAGGTTGCAGTTCCCTCTTTCCCATTTCCATTTCCTCCTCAGTGCGGGTGTCCCCTGCAGCCCATGAGCACGTGGCCGGTGACAACTCCCTGTCTGTGGAGGGATTCCTTATGGAACAAGGGCAGATGACACTTGTGTGAGGCTTACGACTGTTAGAATTAGACCAGGATGGGTTTAAGGAAAACTAGAATCGTGTGTTAATCTTACTGGTCAATGAACAAATGGAATCCACACTTCTGTAAGAAAAAATAGAGTGTATGGAGCATATAGAAGAAGCTGGTTTTGCCTGCTGCTGCTGCTTGGCTGTATCATGTAACCCCATTCGAACTCTGCCTTCAAGACAGCTGTGAGACCGTGAAATAAAGAACTTAGCAGAACAGCAGCCTCCTCTGCTCTTTCACCCTGGTCCGAGAAGGAGGGGTACCCTGTCAAAGGCTCAACACTTGCCTTTCTGACTTTGTTTCTAAATTTCTACCTTTCTAATTTTGTTTGTTTCTAATTTTTTTGTTTGTTTGTTTCTAACTTTGTTTGTTTTCAACTTTCTCCCTTTAGAAATTTGTTTGTTTCTTGTATTTTACCTCTTTGTTTGTTTCTAAATTTCTGCCGTTGTAACTTTGTTTCTAACTTTCTACTTTTAAAATTTCATTTGTTTTTAACTTTTTATCATTCCTCCCAGCGAGGGCTGTGTGCAGAATACTAAAACCTGTTAAGTTCTTCACTTTTACGTCTATAGGCAAATGCTACTGATTTAGATGTAAATTCATTTTGAAATAAGCCAGCCCTCTCTGTCTACTCTGTCGCATACAGCAATATAAGAAGCTGGGAATAGAGATCCGCAGGTGTTGAGAATAAGGAGCCGGCGTTTTTCTGTAGGAAGGAAAGCAGCAAGCGCCTGGCCGCAGGAGCCGAGACGCTCGGGCTGCAGGAGCTGCAGAGCGCCCGGAGCCGGCTTTTCCCTGTGCTCTGTGCCTGCCCCCGGGCTGAGCTGGGCGGCGCTGCTGCCGCCTGGTGGCGAGAGCGCGGCACTGCCGCCCCCGACACGGCGCCCCGGCGCTGCTGCCGCCCGGTGCCGGCTGAGCCGAGAGGGCGGCGGCCTCGGTGGCTGCCGAGCGTGGCAAGGAGCGGGAGCGAGCGGGGCCGGGTCTGTCAGCGGAGGGGAGGGGCGAAGGGCGGTTCGGAGCGCCAAGGGACACGGCCGTGCACGAGCGGGGCCACAGCTATGGAAAGGGCCGGGCGCCGTGCGGGGCGGTGACCGCGGGGAATGACAGCGCGGGGGGCGGCCCGGCGGGGCCGGTTTTGCCGGGCAGCAGAGGCGCGGTCGCAGCGCGACCCGGGCGGGAGGCACCGGGCGGGCACGGTCGGAATAGAGCCGCCCGCGTGTCGCTCTCAAGGAGGCGGCTCGGAAAGGAAGGCGCAGTTCCGCGCTCTCGGGACGGCGTTAAGTGACGTTTTTATTAGAATAGTATAGTATTTATTTTATTTTATTATTTTATTATCTGCCAGGACCTTGCAGAGGGTGGTTTACACTTCCGCCACACTCAAGATGGCGGACGCAGTAGGCCCCCTGCGAGAGGTGTCCCTGCCGATGCCTGCCGCCGGTCGCGGAGCCGTCGGCCGCCTCCGGCGCGGCTGACCCCGCCAGCCGTGTCCTCGCACCGGGAAGCACGGCGGAAAATCGCGCGGAAAGCGCGGGGCCGGCGTCGGAGTCCGGGCCGGATTCAGGCAGCCGACTAGACAGAAGCCCTTGTGAGGGGCGGCGGGGGCCCTAAGTGTACCACACTAAAGATGGCGGCTCGACCGGAAGTGGCTTCTGCCAGCACCCAAGATGGCGGCGAAGGGCGGAAGTGTCGTCACTGCCACACTAAAGATGGCGGTCGTGTGCAGTGTTTTCTGACCTTCTCAATATGGCGGCAGGGAAGGCCCCCCCCCCCCCCCAAGCTGCGTCTATTCGGCTGCCTGAACGCGACGCCGACGCCGACGTCAGCCCAGCGCTTGCGCGCAATTTTCTGAGGCGTTTCCCGCTACGCGGACACCGACTGTGGGGTCAGCGGCGCCTGGGGCAGGCGGGAGCATTCAGGCAGTCGAATAGACGGAGCGGGGGGGGGGGGGGGTCCTTCCGGCCGCCATCTTGAGAAGGTCGAATAGCCACATCGGTGCGGTACCGGTGACTTCCGCCCTTCTTCGCCAGGAGCGCCAATGGCGGGGAGCCCGGGGAGCAGCGCTGCCGGGCCGGGGGCACCGGGGCGGGTGCTCCGGGCTCGGAGGTGAGCGGGGAACGGGGACAGCCCCGAGCGGACGGTGGGGGCCGCGGGGGATCGGTATTCCGGCCCAGGGATGAGTGTTCCGGCACAGGGGTGGCTGTCCCGGCACAGGGATGCGTTCCTGGACTGTCTAATAATATTATTTAACGATCGTGCAAGGAGATCTGTATAAAAAAATCCTCCGTGGTCATCCTTCTCCCACAGCCCCGCTGTGTTTTCAGGATCTTGGGGGAAGAGTTTGGGTCTGAACAAGGCTCTCGGGCACAGGGTGGGATTCTTGGGGTGCAGGGCCAGGATTTGGACTCGATGCTCCCTGTGGGTCCCTTGCAGCCCAGGAAATGCTGCGATCCTGTGCCTCTGAGGGTGAAATAAAGGGGAGCGGTGGGGTTTGTGCCCGCTGTATTCACGGCCCCGCCGGCTCAGGGCGGGTTAAAGGCGCAGCTGCCCCGAGACAGCGGGACCGGCCGGGGCTGCTCGCTCCCGGTGCTGCCGCCTCGTGGGGAGAGCCCGGCACTGCAGCCCGCGCAGGCGCTGGACCACGGGATGGGCGTGGAACAGCAGCGCAGGGGATGCTGAGGCAGCCCAGGGAATGCTGCGGTCCCAGGGAAGGCTGAGGCGTCCCCTGCCCGGGGCACTCGGCAGCAAAGCCCTGATGTTGAGCAGAAAAAGGAAAGTTCTGGGTTAGTGGGAGGAGGTTTCTGGAATGGAGCTGGGACAGGTGCTGATCCACGCATGGAATCACGGGCTGGTTTGGCTTGGAAGGGACCACCAGGATCATTTACACTCTGTTTGTTGTCTGATTGCACAGCGAAGAACATCCAGAACTGCCACCTCACCCTCACGGACAGCAGGAATGTCTTCCATAGCTCTTGTTTTGGAATGGGAATGGCTGTTGGGAGCTCTGGCAGGACCAGGTAAGAAGAGAAATGGGATCATTGTGGCTGCTGCTGGAGGTGGTTTTCTGCTTTCCGGCTGTTCTTCTCATTGATCCTTTCACAGCAGTGTTCTAGGGCACATTTGAGGGTAATTCCAAGAATTTGAAACCAGATAAAAACTGGTGGGGCAAAAATGTGAACACAATCCATTTCTGGTAGTTCCAAGCTTCTCCCACAACACCGTTCCAGGGGAAAGCTGATAAAAGGGTAAAGATGCAGAGGAACAAGTGCTGTAAAGCCCCCTGGCGCTCTGAGAGAGCAAACCTTCCAGTAGTCCCAGCAGATCTCTTGGAGAAAGTGTGGGATCGCAAGGTTTTCCAGGAAAGCAAAACAAGGGTGGAGATGAGGGAATAGGCTTCCAGTTCTTCCTTTAGCTGAAAGCCTGGGGGAATTGAGAGGGGCCACAAGAACTGTTTGTGTAGGCAAATGGGAGTTTGGGGTCTGAATCTGAGTTTCCCTCTGGGGCATTTTTGAGGGAAAAGCTGAGGTGCTGTTTAAGGGAGAGAATGGACATTTTTGGGGTGGAAAAAGTTGAATCAATATTGTAGAGGAAGTAAAACGCTGGGGGTAAAAGTGGATGCAATGTGGAGGGGACAGATTGAATATTTTGGAGGCAAAATGGGGAACTGAGTAGTGGAGAGATGGGGAACATTTTGGAGGCAACACTTGACAAACTCTCTGGGGTGGAGAACGACCACATTGAGGGAAAAATGAGGTGATGAGCAGTGGGCACGTAGGGAAGGTCGTGGGGGTAAATCTTGAGAAAAGCCCCGTGGTATTCAAGAAATCCTTGGTAGCAGGACTGAGGAATTCAGTGGTGGAAAAATAGGGGAATTTTGCGGGGGTAAAACTTTAAAAGATCTAAGAGTTGAGAGTGTGTGTTTTTAGGTAGAAAGGATGTCTTGTTGAAGTTGGGCGTCTGGATTGTGGCATTTATGGATCCAGAAAGTAGAAGATAAAGGAGACTCCCAAAGCCTCGGTAGCTGTGTTAAGAAATCCGTCCCAGGGAAGAAAGGTACCTAAACCTCCTAGAAGTAGGGACTAATTAGCATGGGAAGGGGAAAACCCACCCCCAGTGGGAGAGAGCACGCCGGGTAAGGGAAGAGAAGGATGCCCTTAAGAAGAAGTAGGGAAGGTGAATTTCTCGGCTTGCTGAAATGTATCAAAAAGTTTGGAATCTGGGTCTGTGTGGAGGCCGGGATTTTCTCAGCCATATGCAGAGCCCAGCACTAGGAATAAAGGAATTCCAGGCTTTACAACGCCAAAAATGCAGTACCAGAGAGTTCTGTTATCCCGAGGACTTGGGGGATACTTGGCAAAAATTTCCGGGGGCCCAGGCTGGACCGAGCTTTTAACGCTCCCCGGATTCACGGGATCGGGGATTCCAGCGTGCCCTGCACGGGTTTTTTCAGGGAAGTCCCAAATCCTTCGTGTGAGCACGAAGCAGAATCCCCTGGGAGCTGTGAAGGCAACAGGATATTTCTTGGGAATTTTGAAGGGTTGGGTGAGTCCTCAGTGTTAGGTTGGAATGAACGCAAATTGTCCGGGAGTTGCTGGTTTGGGGATGGCCGGGTCTGGGTTTGGATTTGTGGGCACCGAGTGTTCCTTGTGTCAGCTTTAGGTCTTCTGGATTGGTAGGAATTGTCAGAGAAAAGAGAAGGCAATTGAAATGCGGAGCTCCATTCCCGGAGAAATGGTCAGGATGGGAGCGGGAAGGCTGTGGAGCTGCTGGGAGCTCGTGGAGAACGAAAGGATCTGAGGCCTGGAGGCAAAAGCTGTGGAACAAAGCCTGAAAAGGGTGTGGGGTGGGGCGGGAGGGGGAGGAGGGCACCGTGGTGGGGGGAAAGAGGGAAAGGATCCCTGCTCCGGGAATCCAGCAGGGACCAGGAGAGGATCATTTTCCATCCACTGCTCTCAGTGGAATCCTAATAAGGACGGTGGAAGGGAAGTGATTCGTTTGTTCTTAGGTTTGGAATGAAAGGTGCTCTTGCAGAGGGGACTATTGACCTGTTAAAAATCTGTTGGATACAGGAAAAGAGGGAGGAAGCAAGCAGCTGGGGAATGAAGGGGTGGATTTTTTGGTGGATACAGGGAAAGACACGGGAAGGGGCTCTCAAGTAGAATACACCTCACGGGCAGCACCAGGAGAAGCCTCAAGTGCTCTTTTTTTCCAAGCTCTGACATTCCAGAGGAGTAAGCAGTGGTCAGCCCATCACTTTCTGTATTCCTTGGATGCCCAGTGCTTTGTTGGGAAGAGATAATATTTGGAAATGAACAAATCCGGGGATGTAATTTCCTGATAGTAAAGCCCCAGAGAGCCTGGTTTTGATATCCTTCCAGCACCCAAACGCAGCAGAGGGAATCCTGGCGGAGCTGGAAAACGCTGTCGCTCCGTCGGTGGAATTCCTGGGAACTGGAAAGCAGCAGAAGCAGCAAGAACAGAGTTGGAAGCAGGCTCCAGCCGGGTAAGGCAGACACCAAATCCTTTGGAACTGGGCAGGGGTGGGAAGAATGAATTCTTACATTTGTAGCCCAGGGATTCCTGAGCAGGATCCCGGCAGGGAAGACTGCAGGGATCAGGCTGGGGCCTGATCGCAGCTGGGGGCAGCGAGCCTTGGAATTGGCTGAAGGGAAGAAAGAGGGATCCTTTGAGCACAAGGATCAGGTGTCAAATGCGGAGATGGCATCAGACAATTCCTCGGGAGGGTTTAGTTCCTGGGCCAAATCGATCTGCTGCCTTGTGAAGGAGCTCAGAGACCTGGGAAGAGCCCAAGCAACGCAGGGAATGCACCGGCAGATAAAAGTGCCGGGGAACGGTGGGGAAAAGCATCCGAACAGGGGGCCTCGTTTTGTACAGGGACGGTACAAAAAATTGTCCGAAAGAATAGGAATGGAATGGGATTTTACGTATTCCTCGGAGGCCACAATCCAGTGGGAAGGCTGAGAGAAAGAAACAAGGCCTAAAAAGGCAGATGAGCCAAATCTGCCCAAAGCCTCCAATGGCCACATTCCCTGGCATTGCTGAGGACTTCAGCCAAGCTCCAAGCAAAAGGTGAGCCCCTGATTTTGGTGCCAAGGGAAACTCCAAGTTAAGAATGATCCAAATATGAAGCGCTTCTCACAAAACTCAGCTTTGCAAACCTTTCTTTGGGCTAAAAAAGAAAAGATGGGAATGCCCTTGGCAGAAAAGCAGCTGTGAGGCACAGCAGGCTTCAAATGCCTGTCAGCAGGAGCTCCAGGAGAAACGGCTGCTGGCTCCGGGCATCCTGGGCTTTCCAGGCAGGTTTTGTAGCAGATTGCAAGGCAGTTTTCCTGCCTCTGGGGGGTGGCACCTGCATCCCGCTGGAAAGGGAAAATGTGGAGAGAGGGGCAAGCGGGAAGACGGTTGCTGATGTGTGTCCTTGGATCGCAGTTCCTCCCGGTGAGTCTGTGCTGCTGGAAGTTTGAAGGAGATCAGTCCTGGAGTACGTGTGGGTTCACCTGTGGGGTTTGGGAGCGACGCTGGCCATGAAATTCCAGGGATGTTCCCTTTGCTGGAGTGAGAAGCAGTGGAAGCACTTTGCTGTCTGCTTCTTCATCGCCTGCGCCTCGGTCCCCTGGGGCTCCAGGTAATCCCCTCTCACCTTTGCTTTTCCAAGGGTCTCTAAATGAGGGCTTGAGCTTTGGTGTAGCTCCCTTTACAGGGAAGATCTGTTCCAGGAAAGGTCTCCTGGTCTGGACCGATGGCGTTGCAGGAAGAGCAGGAAACCCCGCAGCTCCTGTGGCTCCCTCATCCGATTTGCCTGCAGGCAGCAGCAAGGATCATTCCCAAGTGTCATGCCCTGGCTCCGTGACTCGGTGAGGTTGTGTTCCCCCAAAGGCCAGGGGCCGCTTTGTTTTGCGGCTCACGAAAGTCCAGCTCGGTGGTGCTGGGTTTGGTTTTTGTGTGTAATGAAGGCACTAAAAAATTCCCCTCCTTCACTGGCACAGCCCTGGAGTGGGAGCAGATTCCCCTTATCCCGCAGTTATCCCGCTCCTGCCCTGGATCCCTGCGGTGCCGTGTGTTCTCCAAGCTCACAGCACTGCTGGCTCTAAACAAGAAAAACAATCCCTGTTCCTTCTCTTCTCCGTCCTTGATGTTCCCAGGCCCTGCATCTCCCTGGCTATTCCCTGTGGGAGTCTTCATCTCCATCCCACCTTATCCCGATCAGGTAAGGGTCTGAGATGTGTTTAGCAGCAAATGCATTCCTGTGAAGAAAGCCAAGAGCAAAGAGCATCCAGATGCAGAGAAGTCTTTAGAAAAGCGTTCCAGACGTGCAAATGAGGGATGTGTCTTCCTGCATCTCCTGTTGTTTTTCTCTGTCACGTTTTGGAAGGGTTTCTCTCAGTGATTTCCTGCAGTCCAGGTGCGTCCCTTCTTTTGTCCAAATCCAGTGCCAGAGGATCGAACAACTGACGAGTGGGGCCTGGGATGAAAACGGTTCTCCTAAAATGAGGGAAACAATGCTAGAAGAGAAATGAGCATCCTTTTAATGCCTGGAATAAAAATGCTGGAAAAGGGCACTTTTTATTTGCTATGGTGTCATTCTCCTTTTTTTTTCCATAGCTAAAACTCCACGGTGAGCAATCAGAGCAGAAATAGGAAATGCAGGAGTCTTGGATTCCACAGTGGGATTAACTTCCCTTTTCTGCTCTCTTTCAGGACAGGAAAAACCACTGAACTCGCCCCATCTTTGGGACCAAGAGCTTTGGTGCTGGAGTAGGCAAAGCCAGCTAGGGCCCCCCTTGTCCTGCCCATGGTGTGGGTCAGGGACAGGCTCCTCTTCTCCTCTGTGCTGGGATGAACTGCCTAGGGAATGCTATTACTGACAGCCCGGTCCTAGCCCCGGCTACTGGAAATGGGCGGAGGTGAAGAGGCAAGTGCCAGAGTTGCTTGGGGATGATGGAATTGTGGTGTTTGGCTGTGCCCAGAGGGGCAGGTTGGGCATTTCTGTGTGTCTGAGGACCGGTTTGGGTGCTGGGGAGCCCGGGGAGCCGAGCTCTCAGTGCATTCCCAGCTCACCCGGGGGTGGGAGCTGGTGCAGGGCTCTGGTCGGGCTCGGGGCAGGCCCTGGCCCCGGCACAGACACGCTGGGGTGCTTTGGGGCCGCTTGGGGAGCCGTGGGAGGAGAATGAGGGATGGTGCTGGGCAGAGCGATCGGCCTGTGCTCGTGTCAGCGCAGCCGTGCAGGGCACTGGGATCTGGGTAAAACACCGGCTCTCCTGGTGTTCAGGGAAGCAAGGTCTGTATTTATCCATACATATTTATCCCTACATATTTATCCCTATATTTATCCATGGATTATCCATATATGTTTATCCATATACATTTATCCATATTTTTATCCACGTATTTACCCATGAATTTATCCCTATATTTACCCATGTATTTACCCAGGTATTTTATGAACACTCAAGTGCCATATCCATGTATTTTATGAGCACTTCCAGGGTTGGTGACTCCACCACTGCCCTGGGCAGCTGTTCCAGCGCTGGACAACCCTCCCCATGCTGGGCCAGGAGATGGATTCTGGAAATGCAGACTCTGAGGAGCAGGGGATTAAGGCAGCATTGGATTCCTTTATTCTCCCAGAAGGATAAAGGAGATTTATCCCCAGACGAACCAGAGGTGATCACACTGAGGTCATTAGTGGGATTTCTTCCTTACTCCCACAAATACCCACTGGGGTGACAGACTTCCCTACAAGGGCGGTGTTGGAAGGAGCTGCTGGAATGTTTTGCTGTTTATTGGGATCCACAGGATGTTTGGTGTCTCTCAGAGCTGTTCCAGGCTTTCCACAGACCCAAACGCTCCTCACACTTCTCCTCAGAGTAGAGAGGTTTCCCAGAGTGCTGGTTTTTAATTTCAGATGCTGGGATAACGACACGGCTTCAGGAGGCAGGAGACTCATTGTGCTGTGCCTCAGTCCAGGCAGGGACAACCCCCAGCTAATAAAAACCTCTTTAAAGCACAAAAAGTCCCATTAAACTGATATTATAAAGGCTGCAAATTGAAGCAGGCCTCAATCAGAAAGCAGCAGAATTTAATTCCCCCCCCTTGCCCATTTGCATGATGATCTCCTTCCTAATTGCCCATCTACGCTTTTCCCACAGAAGTGCTGTCCCGAGGTTGGAGATGGTTCCAGCTTTATGGAGCTTTGATCTTTATCTGCTTTTACTTTTTACAGGGCACAGAACCCGAGAGTGGCAGCTGCTTTCCTCTTGTTCCTCCTGTGGCAGTGAACTGCTCTTCCCGAGGACGGCTGCAGGAATTCTCAGGCAGCATAACGTATGGAATGCCAGGCACGCTACAGAATTCCAGTGGGAGCAGCAGGAACTTCTGTTCTTTACTGGCAGGGCTGTGCCATGAAGGGGAGCTCGGAGATATTGGTCAGCTCAGGGAATGAGCCTGGCTCATGGTAAGGAAATTCACTGTGCAGTTACTTCGGGCCCTTCTCCTCCTTCTCCTCCTTCTCCTCCTTCTCCTCCTTCTCCTCCTCCTTCTCCTTCTCCTTCTCCTTCTCCTTCTCCTTCTCCTTCTCCTTCTCCTTCTCCTTCTCCTTCTCCTTCTCCTTCTCCTTCTCCTTCTCCTTCTCCTTCTCCCTCTCTTCCCAACACCAGTTCCAGACCTCAGTATAATCCATGTTCCCACAGCCTGACCTTGCAGTTTTCCCAGTTTAGCAGCCCCAGCCACACTTGCAGCCTCTCTGTCTGGACTTTGTCTTGCTGAAATCTCTTTTTGTTGATCCTTTGCTGCCTCACCTTTTATCCAGCAATAACGTGCAGTGGGTGGAAGCTTCTCAGAATTCCCTCCCTGTTCCACTGGAAACATTCCCAAGTGGAAGCAGCTGCACTGCCCATCAGCACTTGCCTGCTTTTAGGGGTGGTTGAGGCATGAAGGATGCAACAAATGGAGTTGGCTCCAAGGGGATGAAATGCTCCCCCTGAGGCTGCTCAGAGAGCTGGAGCTGAGGAATCCGGGTGGGAATCACTCCAAGAAAAAGGAAGGAAAAGAGAGCAGAGGAACAGGGATGCAATTCCAACCTCTCCAAGGACTGGGATGGGCACATTCACCAACACCATTTAATCTAGACACGATTTCTTCTTTGCCTCTGGCTGCCAGGAGCAGGATGAGCAGTTTAATGAGTTTAAATAGTGAATAGTTTAATTAGCTGGAAGAGACTGGATCAATAGCTGCTTAAACAAACAACTGGATCCCTGTTTCCAAGCTTGGATGTAGTTTTGGAAGGTTCCTGGCAGTTTGGCAGGGATTAGTGATGCTGAGAATGTGCTTTTTTGTGGGTTTGGGGCTTTTACTCCTGTTCACGTGGCTGCTCTTTTTCTTGTTGAGTGGAAAACAGGAGGGAAAGAGCAACGACGGAAGGAATTCCACTCTTGCTGCTTCAAGGGATGGATCAGGAAGGGAACAGGCTGCAGGGAATTTGGAGTGCAAACTGAGATCTCTCCGATATTTTCGGCTCAGTCAGTCCATCAGTGCTTGGTAGCTGTTTAGGCCACGTGCAAGGTGAATGATGGTGCACATGGCAGAGCTGCTGGTGGCTCCTTCCCCTGCCCGGCTGTCAGTCACCCTGCAGGGTGCTGGAGCAGCGTGCCAGAGGCCGTGGATCCTATGGATCCCATGGATCCCAGGGGCGTGATCAGGAGCCTGGGCCTGCTGGCCACTCCTTGCTCTCTCTTACCCTGATTTTTCAGCTCTGCAGCGAATCCAGCTTGAGTTTTTCAACCCCCTAGAAACCCAGGGACCTTTCATGTCTGTTCTCAGATCTGGGATTTAAATCCAGCCCTTATCAAAGCACCCCGTGACCAGGCAGGCCCTGAATCCCAGCAGGGATCTGATAAAGAGGGACCTGACATCCTAAAGAAACCCTTTGAAATCCTGCTGGGATTGATTTGTATCCATAATGGAGCCCCGAGCTCTCTGCCAGGGAGAGATGAAGCTGCTCCTTTGCTTTATTATCCTCAGGCCCATCCCAGCTTTGAGGGAAATTCAGTCCCTCTTCAAGCCCCAAAATCATGGAAAAGCTCCTTTGTATCCTCTCCACAGCCCCTACGTGGATTAATCAACTTTTTATTTGATATGGTGTCATTCTCCTTTTTTTTCCATGGCTAAAACTCCACGGTGAGCAATCAGAGCAGAAATAGGAAATGCAGGAGTCTTGGATTCCACAGTGGGATTAACTTCCCTTTTCTGCTCTCTTTCAGGACAGGAAAAACCACTGAACTCGCCCCATCTTTGGGACCAAGAGCTTTGGTGCTGGAGTAGGCAAAGCCAGCTAGGGCCCCCCTTGTCCTGCCCATGGTGTGGGTCAGGGACAGGCTCCTCTTCTCCTCTGTGCTGGGATGAACTGCCTAGGGAATGCTATTACTGACAGCCCGGTCCTAGCCCCGGCTAGGGGCGGAAATGGGCGGAGGTGAAGAGGCAAGTGCCAGAGTTGCTTGGGGATGATGGAATTGTGGTGTTTGGCTGTGCCCAGAGGGGCAGGTTGGGCATTTCTGTGTGTCTGAGGACCGGTTTGGGTGCTGGGGAGCCCGGGGAGCCGAGCTCTCAGTGCATTCCCAGCTCACCCGGGGGTGGGAGCTGGTGCAGGGCTGGGTGACAGCCTCTGGTCGGGCTCGGGGCAGGCCCTGGCCCCGGCACAGACACGCTGGGGTGCTTTGGGGCCGCTTGGGGAGCAATGGGAAGAAAATGAGGGATGGTGCTGGGCAGAGCGATCGGCCTGTGCTCGTGTCAGCGCAGCCGTGCAGGGCACTGGGATCTGGGTAAAACACCGGCTCTCCTGGTGTTCAGGGATGCAAGGTCTGAGGGACCGGATTTACTTGGGGTTTTCCAGGACAGCAGGAAGAAGAGGAAATGTGGTGCCAGAGGTGCGTCCCATCAGGTTGCAGTTCCCTCTTTCCCATTTCCATTTCCTCCTCAGTGCGGGTGTCCCCTGCAGCCCATGAGCACGTGGCCGGTGACAACTCCCTGTCTGTGGAGGGATTCCTTATGGAACAAGGGCAGATGACACTTGTGTGAGGCTTACGACTGTTAGAATTAGACCAGGATGGGTTTA
>NW_028120718.1:272500-280000 GCF_965178545.1 Coloeus monedula | reverse complement strand
CCCGGGCTAGAGCTGTGTTCCCCGTCCGGCCCGATGGGTTTGCCGTGTAGCGGCGGGCAGAGCTCTCGTTCCAGGCCCCACTTGGAACTGTAGTCGCGTGAGCGGCCCGTAGATTTGTTTCCTGTGTAGATTTCTCCTCCTGGAGCTCGAGGCCTGCCGCCAGCGCTCCCCTCCCCCTCCCCCCGCTCCCCCGCCCCCCCAAGGTGGGTAGAGCCGGCCTCCCCTCCTGGTGCTGGGGAGACCAGGTCTCGTCGATGGGACCCGCAGCCCCGGGACCCAGTCCGGGCCCGCGAGCAGGTCCGGCCGCCCCGCACGCGCACGCGCGCACCCGCCACACGCGGCCGCTCGCGCGCGCTGGTTCCCCCCCCCCCCCCCCCCCCAAAAGCTGGGGCGTGAAGGCGAGTGACTGTCGGTCCCAGAGGGCGGCGTCCCTGCCGGCTGCATACCTGAGCGGCCGTCAGCGTCACCCCCTGCCGCGCGCTTCCCCAGCTCCGGCCCGCCCTGCCGCCGCCCTGCCTGCAGCCCGCTCCCCCCGCCACTGCCGGAGAGGGGAGGAGGGAGTCTTTAGGAGCCAGCGGCGTTCCCGCCACCTCCGTGCCCAAACGGACAGCAGCGTCCGCTCTCTAAGCCCGGCTCCCGGCCCTCGAAAGCCTGCCGTGCCCTTGCCTCGCCTCCCACCTTGATTTCTGCCTCTCTCACTCCCTCATCCGCCCGCCTCGCTTCCGTCCTGCCGCAGCCTTGACCGGGGCTGGGGGTAGGCAGGAAGGAACGCCATCGAACCAAAAGGCTCAGAGCGACCGGAACAGGATGCTTCTTCAAAAAGAGACAGTGCCAAGCATCCCGCCACCACCTCCAGACTGTCGCTGGCCCTACTTCTGCACCACTTTGGCCTGCTCGCCGAACACCCTGGCTGCCTCGGCACCCAAGTCCTCGTCCCCCTGCTGCTGCTGCTGCTGCTGCCGCCGCCGCCGCCGCCGCCGCCGCCGTCCGAACTGGCTGATGGGACCCTGGGCAGGGGCGGGAAAAGTCTGAGGGTGGCGCCAGGGAGGCTGATGGTGGAGAGCAAGAGCGCCCCCAAGCCTCGAGAGACAGGGCGACGGGAGGGAGGGGGAGGGAGCGCGTCGCCTGTGTCGGTGTGTGTCTGTCTGTGTCTATGTGCGTGCAGCTGTGGCCGTCGGCGGCAAAAAGAGAGGGGGGCGGCGGGGCTGTGAGTGGGTCTGATAGACCCTGCGTCTGCCTACCTCTCCGTGTCAACATGGGCCGAGGGCCGCCGGCTCGCTGCCGGCCGGGAGCGCCACGGCGCGGCTCCCCCGCGGCTCGCCGGGGCGGCGGCGGGGGCCGGGCACCTCGGCGGACCCCGGAAGAACCGGCCCGAAGGCGGCCGCCCGGCCCCGGCCCGGGTCCCGGCCCCCGCCGGCGGGCGGGGCTCCTCCCGCCGGAGGCCGCCGGCTCGCTGCCGGCCGGGAGCGCCACGGCGCGGCTCCCCCGCGGCTCGCCGGGGCGGCGGCGGGGGCCGGGCACCTCGGCGGACCCCGGAAGAACCGGCCCGAAGGCGGCCGCCCGGCCCCGGCCCGGGCCCCGGACCCCGCCGGCGGGCGGGGCTCCTCCCGCCGGAGGCCGCCGGCTCGCTGCCGGCCGGGAGCGCCACGGCGCGGCTCCCCCGCGGCTCGCCGGGGCGGCGGCGGGGGCCGGGCACCTCGGCGGACCCCGGAAGAACCGGCCCGAAGGCGGCCGCCCGGCCCCGGCCCGGGCCCCGGACCCCGCCGGAGGGCGGGGCTCCTCCCGCCGGAGGCCGCCGGCTCGCTGCCGGCCGGGAGCGCCACGGCGCGGCTCCCCCGCGGCTCGCCGGGGCGGCGGCGGGGGCCGGGCACCTCGGCGGACCCCGGAAGAACCGGCCCGAAGGCGGCCGCCCGGCCCCGGCCCGGGCCCCGGACCCCGCCGGAGGGCGGGGCTCCTCCCGCCGGAGGCCGCCGGCTCGCTGCCGGCCGGGAGCGCCACGGCGCGGCTCCCCCGCGGCTCGCCGGGGCGGCGGCGGGGGCCGGGCACCTCGGCGGACCCCGGAAGAACCGGCCCGAAGGCGGCCGCCCGGCCCCGGCCCGGGTCCCGGCCCCCGCCGGCGGGCGGGGCTCCTCCCGCCGGAGGCCGCCGGCTCGCTGCCGGCCGGGAGCGCCACGGCGCGGCTCCCCCGCGGCTCGCCGGGGCGGCGGCGGGGGCCGGGCACCTCGGCGGACCCCGGAAGAACCGGCCCGAAGGCGGCCGCCCGGCCCCGGCCCGGGCCCCGGACCCCGCCGGCGGGCGGGGCTCCTCCCGCCGGAGGCCGCCGGCTCGCTGCCGGCCGGGAGCGCCACGGCGCGGCTCCCCCGCGGCTCGCCGGGGCGGCGGCGGGGGCCGGGCACCTCGGCGGACCCCGGAAGAACCGGCCCGAAGGCGGCCGCCCGGCCCCGGCCCGGGCCCCGGACCCCGCCGGCGGGCGGGGCTCCTCCCGCCGGAGGCCGCCGGCTCGCTGCCGGCCGGGAGCGCCACGGCGCGGCTCCCCCGCGGCTCGCCGGGGCGGCGGCGGGGGCCGGGCACCTCGGCGGACCCCGGAAGAACCGGCCCGAAGGCGGCCGCCCGGCCCCGGCCCGGGCCCCGGACCCCGCCGGAGGGCGGGGCTCCTCCCGCCGGAGGCCGCCGGCTCGCTGCCGGCCGGGAGCGCCACGGCGCGGCTCCCCCGCGGCTCGCCGGGGCGGCGGCGGGGGCCGGGCACCTCGGCGGACCCCGGAAGAACCGGCCCGAAGGCGGCCGCCCGGCCCCGGCCCGGGCCCCGGACCCCGCCGGAGGGCGGGGCTCCTCCCGCCGGAGGCCGCCGGCTCGCTGCCGGCCGGGAGCGCCACGGCGCGGCTCCCCCGCGGCTCGCCGGGGCGGCGGCGGGGGCCGGGCACCTCGGCGGACCCCGGAAGAACCGGCCCGAAGGCGGCCGCCCGGCCCCGGCCCGGGTCCCGGCCCCCGCCGGCGGGCGGGGCTCCTCCCGCCGGAGGCCGCCGGCTCGCTGCCGGCCGGGAGCGCCACGGCGCGGCTCCCCCGCGGCTCGCCGGGGCGGCGGCGGGGGCCGGGCACCTCGGCGGACCCCGGAAGAACCGGCCCGAAGGCGGCCGCCCGGCCCCGGCCCGGGCCCCGGACCCCGCCGGCGGGCGGGGCTCCTCCCGCCGGAGGCCGCCGGCTCGCTGCCGGCCGGGAGCGCCACGGCGCGGCTCCCCCGCGGCTCGCCGGGGCGGCGGCGGGGGCCGGGCACCTCGGCGGACCCCGGAAGAACCGGCCCGAAGGCGGCCGCCCGGCCCCGGCCCGGGCCCCGGACCCCGCCGGAGGGCGGGGCTCCTCCCGCCGGAGGCCGCCGGCTCGCTGCCGGCCGGGAGCGCCACGGCGCGGCTCCCCCGCGGCTCGCCGGGGCGGCGGCGGGGGCCGGGCACCTCGGCGGACCCCGGAAGAACCGGCCCGAAGGCGGCCGCCCGGCCCCGGCCCGGGCCCCGGACCCCGCCGGCGGGCGGGGCTCCTCCCGCCGGAGGCCGCCGGCTCGCTGCCGGCCGGGAGCGCCACGGCGCGGCTCCCCCGCGGCTCGCCGGGGCGGCGGCGGGGGCCGGGCACCTCGGCGGACCCCGGAAGAACAGGCCCGAAGGCGGCCGCCCGGCCCCGGCCCGGGTCCCGGACCCCGCCGGAGGGCGGGGCTCCTCCCGCCGGAGGCCGCCGGCTCGCTGCCGGCCGGGAGCGCCACGGCGCGGCTCCCCCGCGGCTCGCCGGGGCGGCGGCGGGGGCCGGGCACCTCGGCGGACCCCGGAAGAACCGGCCCGAAGGCGGCCGCCCGGCCCCGGCCCGGGTCCCGGACCCCGCCGGAGGGCGGGGCTCCTCCCGCCGGAGGCCGCCGGCTCGCTGCCGGCCGGGAGCGCCACGGCGCGGCTCCCCCGCGGCTCGCCGGGGCGGCGGCGGGGGCCGGGCACCTCGGCGGACCCCGGAAGAACCGGCCCGAAGGCGGCCGCCCGGCCCCGGCCCGGGCCCCGGACCCCGCCGGAGGGCGGGGCTCCTCCCGCCGGAGGCCGCCGGCTCGCTGCCGGCCTGGAGCGCCACGGCGCGGCTCCCCCGCGGCTCGCCGGGGCGGCGGCGGGGGCCGGGCACCTCGGCGGACCCCGGAAGAACCGGCCCGAAGGCGGCCGCCCGGCCCCGGCCCGGGCCCCGGACCCCGCCGGCGGGCGGGGCTCCTCCCGCCGGAGGCCGCCGGCTCGCTGCCGGCCGGGAGCGCCACGGCGCGGCTCCCCCGCGGCTCGCCGGGGCGGCGGCGGGGGCCGGGCACCTCGGCGGGTCCCGAAAGAACCGTTCCGAAGGCGGCCGCCCGGCCTGGCTCGGCCCCGGCCCCGGCCCCCTCCTGGTGGGCGGGGCCAGTCGCGCCGGCGGCCGTCGGCTTCGTTTCCTGTTCCTCCCTATGTACCTGCTTCCCCCTCCCGCTGTCTCCCTAGAGGCGCTCTGCTCTGGTGGAGCTGGGCGTGGTGCCCGGGGTGGGGTGGGGAGTCCGTTTTGATGCGTCAACGTGTGTGGGCTGGCCGACCTAAGGGCACACGGTCCTCCTGAGCGTGGCCAGGTGTGCTGTGGGCCCCCAAGAAAACGAAATAAAATGTGCAAAGAAATTTTTTTCCCCCCAGGAAACTTTCTTGTTCCTAGCAGAAGAAAGATGTACTCGTTCAAAAACTAAAGGCTGATTTTCGTCGAAAATATTTATTGGTCTTGACCCGGGTTCTCCGGCGGGCCAGGGCTGCTAGAGCCATCGGGTTCCGGGGCGTTCCGGGGCTGTGGGGTTCCCCCGGCTCTGGGAGGGCAGGAAGATGCCTTGACTCCGGGGTCGGCCGCGCCCACCAGCTGTTGCCGGAGCCGTCAGCGTACCGTCCCGGCGGCATCCGGCCAGAGGGCGAACAAGTATACGCGGATCGGGGGCCCGGCCGCGGCGGCCAGCCGCGCCCCGAGGCCGCCGGCGAGGCCGCCGCGGCGTCGCCCGGTCGCCGGGCGAACAGGTCTACCCGGCGCCGGGGCGGCCCCGGGAGGACAGGTCTACCCGGATCCGGGCCCGGCCGCGGCGGCCAGCCGCGCCCCGAGGCCGCCGGCGTGGCCGCCGCGGCGTCGCCCGGTCGCGGGGCGAACAGGTCTACCCGGCGCCGGGGCGGCCCCGGGAGGACAGGTCTACCCGGATCCGGGCCCGGCCGCGGCGGCCAGCCGCGCCCCGAGGCCGCCGGCGTGGCCGCCGCGGCGTCGCCCGGTCGCGGGGCGAACAGGTCTACCCGGCGCCGGGGCGGCCCCGGGAGGACAGGTCTACCCGGATCCGGGTCCGGCCGCGGCGGCCAGCCGCGCCCCGAGGCCGCCGGCGTGGCCGCCGCGGCGTCGCCCGGTCGCGGGGCGAACAGGTCTACCCGGCGCCGGGGCGGCCCCGGGAGGACAGGTCTACCCGGATCCGGGCCCGGCCGCGGCGGCCGGCCGCGCCCCGAGGCCGCCGGCGTGGCCGCCGCGGCGTCGCCCGGTCGCGGGGCGAACAGGTCTACCCGGCGCCGGGGCGGCCCCGGGAGGACAGGTCTACCCGGATCCGGGCCCGGCCGCGGCGGCCAGCCGCGCCCCGAGGCCGCCGGCGTGGCCGCCGCGGCGTCGCCCGGTCGCGGGGCGAACAGGTCTACCCGGCGCCGGGGCGGCCCCGGGAGGACAGGTCTACCCGGATCCGGGCCCGGCCGCGGCGGCCAGCCGCGCCCCGAGGCCGCCGGCCCCGAGGCCGCCGCGGCGTCGCCCGGTCGCGGGGCGAACAGGTCTACCCGGCGCCGGGGCGGCCCCGGGAGGACAGGTCTACCCGGATCCGGGCCCGGCCGCGGCGGCCGGCCGCGCCCCGAGGCCGCCGGCGTGGCCGCCGCGGCGTCGCCCGGTCGCGGGGCGAACAGGTCTACCCGGCGCCGGGGCGGCCCCGGGAGGACAGGTCTACCCGGATCCGGGCCCGGCCGCGGCGGCCGGCCGCGCCCCGAGGCCGCCGGCGAGGCCGCCGCGGCGTCGCCCGGTCGCGGGGCGAACAGGTCTACCCGGCGCCGGGGCGGCCCCGGGAGGACAGGTCTACCCGGATCCGGGCCCGGCCGCGGCGGCCAGCCGCGCCCCGAGGCCGCCGGCGAGGCCGCCGCGGCGTCGCCCGGTCGCGGGGCGAACAGGTCTACCCGGCGCCGGGGCGGCCCCGGGAGGACAGGTCTACCCGGATCCGGGCCCGGCCGCGGCGGCCAGCCGCGCCCCGAGGCCGCCGGCGAGGCCGCCGCGGCGTCGCCCGGTCGCGGGGCGAACAGGTCTACCCGGCGCCGGGGCGGCCCCGGGAGGACAGGTCTACCCGGATCCGGGCCCGGCCGCGGCGGCCAGCCGCGCCCCGAGGCCGCCGGCGAGGCCGCCGCGGCGTCGCCCGGTCGCGGGGCGAACAGGTCTACCCGGCGCCGGGGCGGCCCCGGGAGGACAGGTCTACCCGGATCCGGGCCCGGCCGCGGCGGCCGGCCGCGCCCCGAGGCCGCCGGCGAGGCCGCCGCGGCGTCGCCCGGTCGCGGGGCGAACAGGTCTACCCGGCGCCGGGGCGGCCCCGGGAGGACAGGTCTACCCGGATCCGGGCCCGGCCGCGGCGGCCGGCCGCGCCCCGAGGCCGCCGGCGAGGCCGCCGCGGCGTCGCCCGGTCGCGGGGCGAACAGGTCTACCCGGCGCCGGGGCGGCCCCGGGAGGACAGGTCTACCCGGATCCGGGCCCGGCCGCGGCGGCCGGCCGCGCCCCGAGGCCGCCGGCGAGGCCGCCGCGGCGTCGCCCGGTCGCGGGGCGAACAGGTCTACCCGGCGCCGGGGCGGCCCCGGGAGGACAGGTCTACCCGGATCCGGGCCCGGCCGCGGCGGCCGGCCGCGCCCCGAGGCCGCCGGCGTGGCCGCCGCGGCGTCGCCCGGTCGCGGGGCGAACAGGTCTACCCTGCTCCGGCGGGACTTGGGCAAAGTTCGGCAGGGGCCGGGTAGACGTGTTGCCCCACCCGTCCTGGAAGTTCACCAAGGGGTCGCTGTTTTTGGCTGCCTCCAGTTGCGTCATGGTAGGAGGCGGCGTGCGCCGGCGCACCGCCCCGGTCAAGTACGATTGGTTCTCTTGGAGGCGTCCGGGGCCTCGGACTCGCCTGTCCGTATTATGGGAGCGGGTGATGGGCCGTGTCCCCGCAGGCTGGCGGTGCCTGTGTCGAAGGCCGAGAGCGGCGGCCGCGCGTGCGGCTGCCATGAACGAAGAGTGTCGAACGAGCCGGATACGAGTCGCGTGGCTTTATCCGGGTTTCACCGCCCCCGTGACGGGCAAGGCCGAAAAACCGCGAGCTGCTTGGCAGCCTAGGTGGGGTGGAGAGAGCCGTGAGTGTGTCCCCCCTCCGACCCTGGCGGCTGCCGACTCTGCGCAGAGGGGGCCGCAGGGAAAATCCGGTGGTGGCCGAGGCGGCGGCGCCTCGTTCCTTTC
>NW_028120718.1:265000-267500 GCF_965178545.1 Coloeus monedula | reverse complement strand
GCGCGCGGCCCGAGTCCTCCCGAGCCCCGGCTCTTCTCGGCGTGCGGGAGCCGCCTGCGTGCGGGAGGGAGGGGTGCTCGGCACGGCCCCTCCTGGAGGTGCGCTCGCCCCTTCCTTCCCTCGTCGCCTTCGCTCGGCGGCCGACGCACCGGCGAGCGCTGGCAAAGGGCGAGGGGCAAGAAAAAGGGGTGCGGGCGCCTTCGGGGGTCGGGGGAGGCGGCTCCTCCGACCCTTTCCCGCACCGGAGCGGGTCTTGGCCGCCTCTGGCGGCAAAAGATCCCGCTCCCGGCCGAGCGGCCCCGGGCGCCGAGAGGCGCTCCCGAGGGTGTCGGGCGTTCCGGGTGGCGTGCCAGGGTGTGTGGCGCACGCGTGAACCCGCTGCCGGGGTGGCGCGTGGCGGCGGCGGCGGCGGCATTCCTTGTCCCGTCGTGTCCCCGTGGCCTCTCGGCGGGGTGAAGTGAGGCTCTCGGTGCCGGGTCGCATCCCCCCGCGCTGGCGGGGCGGCCCGAGCCGCGGCGGTCCTCTCGGGTGCGGTTGCCGGGCTACTGAGGGAAACCCCGGGCCCCGAGGAGGACGCTGCGGTGGTGGCGGCGGATGGCGGGCGCGCCCCCGCGGGCGGACGCTCCCCTGAGGGCGGCAGCAGGGGAGGCACCCCCGCGGGGCCATGCAGGTCGTTTCCCTCGCCCCAGGGCCAGGTACCTAGCGCTCCGCGCCTCGGCGGCCTCGGCGGCCTCTCGGCGTCGTCAAACGCTGGGGGCCGTAGGGCCGCGGAGCCGGGCGGAGGTTTAAAGACTCGGGCGGCTCGGTTGCGCCCCGCCGTGTTAGGCGGCGGCGGCGGCGGCGACGACGGCGGCGGGTTGCCGGGCGGCGGCGCGGCGCCATCGAGGGGTAGGGAGCGAGCGTCTCCCGCCAAGCCCCTGCGGTGGTGACCGTCGCGGCCGGCCGTGTGCTCGCTGTCCGCCGTGGCTCCGCCGCGCCGCTCGCGCGCGTGCGCGGGCGGCCGTGCCGGGGAGGGGCGCCCTGCCCCCCCCTCTCCGCGGCCCGGTCTCGGCAGAAAGGGACCGTGTTGGCGCGGTCGGCCGCGGGGGCCGGCCCGCTGGCTTCGAAGCGGGCGACGGTGGCGGAGGGCGCGTGCTCTCCGCCCTCCCGCGGCTTTGCGGGGTCGTGCGGCCGCCAGGGCCCGCTGCTGCGCTCTCCTTGGCCGCTGCCGCAGGCTCGTGCGCGCGGCGCCGCGCCTGGCGCTGCCGCGCCTCTCCCCTCGACGGCCTTCTCTCTCCTTGGACGCACCGGTGGCGCCGTTGCCGCCGGCCGTTGCCGCTCGACCGCCTGCCCGCCGAGGCTTGAGTGCTCGGCGGTCCCTCCGTCGCCGGAGGCCGGCGAGTGCGGGTGACCCCGGGCCCGAGCGGCGGCGTCGCCGCTCGGTGAGTGTCCCCCTGGGGGACGGTCGGCCGGAAGGCGCCCGCTGTCGCCGGCGGCGGTCCCGTCCCGGGCCCTGCCCGTCGCTTCCCCGTCGCCCTTCCCGGCCGCGCGTGGGCCGAAGGGGTGCGGGCGGCCGCGGGGGCGCTTCCCCGCCCGGTCTCCGAGTGGAAACGAGGAGAGCGGGCGTTGCTCCCCCGGCTCAGCGCCGTACGCCTTCTTGCCCGGGCGCGTGCCCGCGGAAGGGGGCTCCGAAGGTGCGAAGCGGCGGCGGCGGTTCCGGGAGGGCGGCGGCGGTGGCGGTGGGTCTCGCCGTCCGGCGGGCCTCGGGTGCTCGCGATGCCGGCTCGGTTCCCGGCGGCGTCCGCCTCCGGTGCCGGCGGCGGAGCTGGGCTTGCCGGGCGCTTTGCCTTCCCGGCGGGCGCGGTCCCGCGGGGGGGGCGCGCCGGCGGAGCGGTGTTCGCCGCG
Organism: Coloeus monedula; assembly: GCF_965178545.1. Taxonomy (NCBI): domain Eukaryota; kingdom Metazoa; phylum Chordata; class Aves; order Passeriformes; family Corvidae; genus Coloeus; species Coloeus monedula. Next base: position 265,616 of record NW_028120718.1, on the reverse strand, counting down.
TGCGTCTCGGGCGTTGCGGGGGTCGCTGGGGAGAAGCCGGCTGCGCGGTGACGCGGCGGCGCTCCGCGAGTCTGCGGAGCGGCGAAGGGAGCCGAGCGTGAGCAGCGGGGTCTGGTGGCCGTTACCCCCCGCCGTGGGCCGCGGGCGCGTGTCGTCTCGTGATCGAGGCCGGGCGGGATCCGACGCCCCCCCGCGGTCTGGCGCGCGCCGCGCCAGCCCCTCTGCGCGGAGGCCGGGCCGAGCCCGGGCGCCTGGGCCGCCTCCGAAGGCCGGCACGCGAGGCGGCGTCTCCCCTTGCGGGGGGAGGCGGGCCGGGAGCGCGGGCTCCCCCGCCTTTGTCGACCTTGGGAGCGTTCCGTGGGTTTCTTCTTTTTTTTCCACCCTCCTCCTCCTCCGTTTGTCGTTGTGCTCGTACGGTCGAAGGGAGGCGCGCGCGCGCCAGCGTGGCGTCCTCGCCGAAAGAGACAGGGGTCTGCTCCACGTGAGCGGTCCCGGCCCCTCCGCGCGTGCGGAGCCGGTGCCGAAAGCCAGACAACTCTTAGCGGTGGATCACTCGGCTCGTGCGTCGATGAAGAACGCAGCTAGCTGCGAGAATTAATGTGAATTGCAGGACACA
>NW_028120718.1:257500-260000 GCF_965178545.1 Coloeus monedula | reverse complement strand
GCTATCCTGAATCAATTGGTGGTTAAGTTTGCTGGTAGCAAGAACATCAATCAGCTGATAGCGGAGCACTTACCATCAAAAACCCCAAAGCAGATTAGTGATAAAAGACGCCTTCTGATAAAAGGTCCCTCAAGAAAAGTTCGAACTAAAGAAGGCGATAATGTAGGGAGTGAAGAACCTCCCCAATCTGCAAAAGGGCAAATAGAGGGACGTTTGAAGCTCCACTATCATGAGGTCATCAAGCTGAAGCTATCAGCAGGCGAATTCACCATGTATCAGGAGGCCTTTGAGAAAATTATAAATGGGCAAGATCCACAGCAAGTGGTGAATGAGGTATATGAAAGGTTTCAGGATAGTATGGTTGAGCTCAACCAGAAAAGGTCAAGGGCCCGAAGGTCGGGGAGGCCCCGTGGCCAAAAAGCATCCGGGAAAACAACTAAATGGATGCAGAAAAGGGCCGTTAAGAAGGGGAAATATCTGAGATTTCAGAAGTTGTTCCAGATTCATAGAGGGAGGTTGGCACGAGCCATATTGGATAATGTGGAAGCCCTGCAATGCCAGATACCATCGAATGATATCCACAAGGCATTTAAAGATAGATGGGGAACATCGGTTTGTTTCAGTGGTCTTGAAACCTTCCCTGTATACAGGGAAGCAGATAACACCATGTTTCAGGACATGATTACTGAAAAAGAGATTGGTAAAAACTTGAGAGAGATATCTAAAACCTCCGCTCCTGGGCCAGATGGGATTACCGTGGGTCATCTTATTAAAACAGACCCTAGGTTCTTCCAGTTGAAAGAGATCTTCAACCTCTGGCTGGCCACCGGAACGATACCTGATGCGCTGCGGGACTGCCGGACAGTTTTGATACCCAAGTCATCCAATGAGGAGAGACTTGGTGATATCAATAACTGGAGGCCTATCACCATTGCATCTATGGTGTTTAGGTTATTCTCCAAGATCGCGAATGCGAGACTGAGTCGTGCATGTCCCATTAACCCCAGACAACGGGGTTTCATCAGCGCATCTGGTTGTTCCGAGAACCTTAAGCTGTTACAGCTTTTGGTTAGAAAGGCAAAACAGGAGCATCGTAGCTTGGGGGTTGTGTTTGTGGATATTGCCAAGGCATTTGACACCGTTGGCCACCAGCATATCATGGCTGGTTTGGCTAAGAGGGGGGTTGACTCCCATATAATCCATCTAATTGGTGAGATGTACAAGAATATTAAAACGTACATCGTCACTAAGAATGGGAGTACAGACCCGATTAACATCTGCTCCGGTGTTAAACAGGGCGACCCAATGTCACCCCTGTTATTCAATTTGGCATTGGATCCTCTCTTGTGTAAACTGGAAACAGAAGGACATGGATTCCACCATGGAAGTTTGAAGATTACGGCCATGGCCTTCGCAGACGATCTGGTACTTTTGAGCGACTCCTGGGAAGGCATGTGTCATAACATCAAGATTTTGGAGACCTTTTGCAAGCATACTGGTCTCCGAACTCAAGGGGAGAAGTGCCATGGCTTCTACATCAAGCCAACTAAGGACGCGTATACCATCAATGACTGTCCTGTATGGCAAGTGGATGGAACTCCCCTGAACATGATCGACCCGGGATGCTCGGAGAAATATCTAGGTACGCAGATCGATCCCTGGACCGGTTTTGCTGATCCAGAACTCCCTAAGAAACTTGAAGAATGGCTTCATCGGATCGGGACCGCACCACTTAAACCTCTTCAGAAGACCGATATACTCAGGACATATACCATCCCGAGACTGATATATCTGGCCGACCATACCGATGTAAAATCTGGGCTCCTCGAATCCCTTGACCTTATGATTAGGAAAGCGGTCAAGGAGTGGCTTCATTTGCCAACTAGTACATGTGATGCCATCTTGTACTCGAAATTTAAAGATGGTGGGCTGGGACTTATCAAACTGGCGGCGCTAATACCAAGTATTCAAGCGCGGAGATTGCACAAGTTAGCACAATCTTCGGATGAGACTTTAGTTTCGTTTCTAAGGGGAGAACATCTGGAATTGTTATATGAGAAACTATGGACTAAAGCTGGAGGTAATCGAGAGTCCATCCCCCAGATTTGGAATCCCATCCCAGTGATGGAAGTTGTTAGCGAGAGCAGCGAAGCCTTATCAGTGTGGGAGGCACCACGTTCCAAGTTGCCCCTCCCTAAGCCATGTGATTGGCGGAAGGTGGAATTTAATAAGTGGAAACAGCTGGTGGCCCAGGGCCATGGGATAGGAAATTTTGAGAATGATAAGATCAGCAACAATTGGTTGGTGCATTACCGCGGCATCCCCCATAGAAAACTCATAACGGCGTTGCAATTAAGAGCTAATGTCTACCCCACTCGAGAATTTCTAGCAAGGGGTAGACACGATGTCTGTGTTCGATCTTGCAGACACTGCGGCGCTGGATATGAATCAGCTGCCCATGTCATCGGAAACTGTCCAATTACACAAGAGGCCAGAATTA
>NW_028120718.1:245000-252500 GCF_965178545.1 Coloeus monedula | reverse complement strand
TTCGCCGCTCGGCCCCGCCGGCCCGACGAGTTGGCGCCGGGGTAGACCTGTTGCCTTCGCCGCTCGGCCCCGCCGGCCCGACGAGTTGGCGCCGGGGTAGACCTGTTGCCTTCGCCGCTCGGCCCCGCCGGCCCGGCTCCCGGCGCCGGGGTAGACCTGTTGCCTTCGCCGCTCGGCCCCGCCGGCCCGACGAGTTGGCGCCGGGGTAGACCTGTTGCCTTCGCCGCTCGGCCCCGCCGGCCCGACGAGTTGGCGCCGGGGTAGACCTGTTGCCTTCGCCGCTCGGCCCCGCCGGCCCGACGAGTTGGCGCCGGGGTAGACCTGTTGCCTTCGCCGCTCGGCCCCGCCGGCCCGACGAGTTGGCGCCGGGGTAGAGCTGTTCGCCGTCCTCGGCGCGCCCGGCGCCCCGGCCCGGCGCCCGGCGCCGGGGTAGACCTGTTGCCTTCGCCGCTCGGCCCCGCCGGCCCGACGAGTTGGCGCCGGGGTAGACCTGTTGCCTTCGCCGCTCGGCCCCGCCGGCCCGACGAGTTGGCGCCGGGGTAGACCTGTTCGCCGTCCTCGCCGCGCCCGGCGCCCCGGCCCGGCGCCCGGCGCCGGGGTAGACCTGTTGCCTTCGCCGCTCGGCCCCGCCGGCCCGACGAGTTGGCGCCGGGGTAGAGCTGTTCGCCGTCCTCGCCGCGCCCGGCTCCCGGGCTAGACCTGCTGTCCCCGTCAGGCGGCCCCAGCCCGACGCCTAGCGCCGGGCTAGACCTGCTGCCCCCGTCCGGCCCTGCCGGCTTGGCGTTTAGCGCCGGGGTAGAGCTGTTTGCTGTCCTCGCCTGGCCCTGCCCAGCCCGGCGCCCGGCGCCGGGCTAGACCTGTTGTCCTCCCCCGTCCGGCCCGATGGGGTTTTTCCGTTTGGCCCCGGGCTAGAGCTGTGTTCCCCGTCCGGCCCGATGGGTTTGCCGTGTAGCGGCGGGCAGAGCTCTCGTTCCAGGCCCCACTTGGAACTGTAGTCGCGTGAGCGGCCCGTAGATTTGTTTCCTGTGTAGATTTCTCCTCCTGGAGCTCGAGGCCTGCCGCCAGCGCTCCCCTCCCCCTCCCCCCGCTCCCCCGCCCCCCCAAGGTGGGTAGAGCCGGCCTCCCCTCCTGGTGCTGGGGAGACCAGGTCTCGTCGATGGGACCCGCAGCCCCGGGACCCAGTCCGGGCCCGCGAGCAGGTCCGGCCGCCCCGCACGCGCACGCGCGCACCCGCCACACGCGGCCGCTCGCGCGCGCTGGTTCTCCCCCCCCCCCCCCCCCCAAAAGCTGGGGCGTGAAGGCGAGTGACTGTCGGTCCCAGAGGGCGGCGTCCCTGCCGGCTGCATACCTGAGCGGCCGTCAGCGTCACCCCCTGCCGCGCGCTTCCCCAGCTCCGGCCCGCCCTGCCGCCGCCCTGCCTGCAGCCCGCTCCCCCCGCCACTGCCGGAGAGGGGAGGAGGGAGTCTTTAGGAGCCAGCGGCGTTCCCGCCACCTCCGTGCCCAAACGGACAGCAGCGTCCGCTCTCTAAGCCCGGCTCCCGGCCCTCGAAAGCCTGCCGTGCCCTTGCCTCGCCTCCCACCTTGATTTCTGCCTCTCTCACTCCCTCACCCGCTCGCCTCGCTTCCGTCCTGCCGCAGCCTTGACCGGGGCTGGGGGTAGGCAGGAAGGAACGCCATCGAACCAAAAGGCTCAGAGCGACCGGAACAGGATGCTTCTTCAAAAAGAGACAGTGCCAAGCATCCCGCCACCACCTCCAGACTGTCGCTGGCCCTACTTCTGCACCACTTTGGCCTGCTCGCCGAACACCCTGGCTGCCTCGGCACCCAAGTCCTCGTCCCCCTGCTGCTGCTGCTGCTGCTGCTGCCGCCGCCGCCGCCGCCGCCGCCGCCGTCCGAACTGGCTGATGGGACCCTGGGCAGGGGCGGGAAAAGTCTGAGGGTGGCGCCAGGGAGGCTGATGGTGGAGAGCAAGAGCGCCCCCAAGCCTCGAGAGACAGGGCGACGGGAGGGAGGGGGAGGGAGCGCGTCGCCTGTGTCGGTGTGTGTCTGTCTGTGTCTATGTGCGTGCAGCTGTGGCCGTCGGCGGCAAAAAGAGAGGGGGGCGGCGGGGCTGTGAGTGGGTCTGATAGACCCTGCGTCTGCCTACCTCTCCGTGTCAACATGGGCCGAGGGCCGCCGGCTCGCTGCCGGCCGGGAGCGCCACGGCGCGGCTCCCCCGCGGCTCGCCGGGGCGGCGGCGGGGGCCGGGCACCTCGGCGGACCCCGGAAGAACCGGCCCGAAGGCGGCCGCCCGGCCCCGGCCCGGGCCCCGGACCCCGCCGGAGGGCGGGGCTCCTCCCGCCGGAGGCCGCCGGCTCGCTGCCGGCCGGGAGCGCCACGGCGCGGCTCCCCCGCGGCTCGCCGGGGCGGCGGCGGGGGCCGGGCACCTCGGCGGACCCCGGAAGAACCGGCCCGAAGGCGGCCGCCCGGCCCCGGCCCGGGCCCCGGACCCCGCCGGAGGGCGGGGCTCCTCCCGCCGGAGGCCGCCGGCTCGCTGCCGGCCTGGAGCGCCACGGCGCGGCTCCCCCGCGGCTCGCCGGGGCGGCGGCGGGGGCCGGGCACCTCGGCGGACCCCGGAAGAACCGGCCCGAAGGCGGCCGCCCGGCCCCGGCCCGGGCCCCGGACCCCGCCGGCGGGCGGGGCTCCTCCCGCCGGAGGCCGCCGGCTCGCTGCCGGCCTGGAGCGCCACGGCGCGGCTCCCCCGCGGCTCGCCGGGGCGGCGGCGGGGGCCGGGCACCTCGGCGGACCCCGGAAGAACCGGCCCGAAGGCGGCCGCCCGGCCCCGGCCCGGGCCCCGGACCCCGCCGGCGGGCGGGGCTCCTCCCGCCGGAGGCCGCCGGCTCGCTGCCGGCCTGGAGCGCCACGGCGCGGCTCCCCCGCGGCTCGCCGGGGCGGCGGCGGGGGCCGGGCACCTCGGCGGACCCCGGAAGAACCGGCCCGAAGGCGGCCGCCCGGCCCCGGCCCGGGTCCCGGACCCCGCCGGAGGGCGGGGCTCCTCCCGCCGGAGGCCGCCGGCTCGCTGCCGGCCGGGAGCGCCACGGCGCGGCTCCCCCGCGGCTCGCCGGGGCGGCGGCGGGGGCCGGGCACCTCGGCGGACCCCGGAAGAACCGGCCCGAAGGCGGCCGCCCGGCCCCGGCCCGGGCCCCGGACCCCGCCGGAGGGCGGGGCTCCTCCCGCCGGAGGCCGCCGGCTCGCTGCCGGCCTGGAGCGCCACGGCGCGGCTCCCCCGCGGCTCGCCGGGGCGGCGGCGGGGGCCGGGCACCTCGGCGGGTCCCGAAAGAACCGTTCCGAAGGCGGCCGCCCGGCCTGGCTCGGCCCCGGCCCCGGCCCCCTCCTGGTGGGCGGGGCCAGTCGCGCCGGCGGCCGTCGGCTTCGTTTCCTGTTCCTCCCTATGTACCTGCTTCCCCCTCCCGCTGTCTCCCTAGAGGCGCTCTGCTCTGGTGGAGCTGGGCGTGGTGCCCGGGGTGGGGTGGGGAGTCCGTTTTGATGCGTCAACGTGTGTGGGCTGGCCGACCTAAGGGCACACGGTCCTCCTGAGCGTGGCCAGGTGTGCTGTGGGCCCCCAAGAAAACGAAATAAAATGTGCAAAGAAATTTTTTTCCCCCCAGGAAACTTTCTTGTTCCTAGCAGAAGAAAGATGTACTCGTTCAAAAACTAAAGGCTGATTTTCGTCGAAAATATTTATTGGTCTTGACCCGGGTTCTCCGGCGGGCCAGGGCTGCTAGAGCCATCGGGTTCCGGGGCGTTCCGGGGCTGTGGGGTTCCCCCGGCTCTGGGAGGGCAGGAAGATGCCTTGACTCCGGGGTCGGCCGCGCCCACCAGCTGTTGCCGGAGCCGTCAGCGTACCGTCCCGGCGGCATCCGGCCAGAGGGCGAACAAGTATACGCGGATCGGGGGCCCGGCCGCGGCGGCCAGCCGCGCCCCGAGGCCGCCGGCGAGGCCGCCGCGGCGTCGCCCGGTCGCCGGGCGAACAGGTCTACCCGGCGCCGGGGCGGCCCCGGGAGGACAGGTCTACCCGGATCCGGGCCCGGCCGCGGCGGCCAGCCGCGCCCCGAGGCCGCCGGCGTGGCCGCCGCGGCGTCGCCCGGTCGCGGGGCGAACAGGTCTACCCGGCGCCGGGGCGGCCCCGGGAGGACAGGTCTACCCGGATCCGGGCCCGGCCGCGGCGGCCGGCCGCGCCCCGAGGCCGCCGGCGAGGCCGCCGCGGCGTCGCCCGGTCGCGGGGCGAACAGGTCTACCCGGCGCCGGGGCGGCCCCGGGAGGACAGGTCTACCCGGATCCGGGCCCGGCCGCGGCGGCCAGCCGCGCCCCGAGGCCGCCGGCGAGGCCGCCGCGGCGTCGCCCGGTCGCGGGGCGAACAGGTCTACCCGGCGCCGGGGCGGCCCCGGGAGGACAGGTCTACCCGGATCCGGGCCCGGCCGCGGCGGCCAGCCGCGCCCCGAGGCCGCCGGCGTGGCCGCCGCGGCGTCGCCCGGTCGCGGGGCGAACAGGTCTACCCGGCGCCGGGGCGGCCCCGGGAGGACAGGTCTACCCGGATCCGGGCCCGGCCGCGGCGGCCAGCCGCGCCCCGAGGCCGCCGGCGTGGCCGCCGCGGCGTCGCCCGGTCGCGGGGCGAACAGGTCTACCCGGCGCCGGGGCGGCCCCGGGAGGACAGGTCTACCCGGATCCGGGCCCGGCCGCGGCGGCCAGCCGCGCCCCGAGGCCGCCGGCGTGGCCGCCGCGGCGTCGCCCGGTCGCGGGGCGAACAGGTCTACCCGGCGCCGGGGCGGCCCCGGGAGGACAGGTCTACCCGGATCCGGGCCCGGCCGCGGCGGCCAGCCGCGCCCCGAGGCCGCCGGCGTGGCCGCCGCGGCGTCGCCCGGTCGCGGGGCGAACAGGTCTACCCGGCGCCGGGGCGGCCCCGGGAGGACAGGTCTACCCGGATCCGGGCCCGGCCGCGGCGGCCAGCCGCGCCCCGAGGCCGCCGGCGAGGCCGCCGCGGCGTCGCCCGGTCGCGGGGCGAACAGGTCTACCCGGCGCCGGGGCGGCCCCGGGAGGACAGGTCTACCCGGATCCGGGCCCGGCCGCGGCGGCCAGCCGCGCCCCGAGGCCGCCGGCGTGGCCGCCGCGGCGTCGCCCGGTCGCGGGGCGAACAGGTCTACCCGGCGCCGGGGCGGCCCCGGGAGGACAGGTCTACCCGGATCCGGGCCCGGCCGCGGCGGCCGGCCGCGCCCCGAGGCCGCCGGCGAGGCCGCCGCGGCGTCGCCCGGTCGCGGGGCGAACAGGTCTACCCGGCGCCGGGGCGGCCCCGGGAGGACAGGTCTACCCGGATCCGGGCCCGGCCGCGGCGGCCGGCCGCGCCCCGAGGCCGCCGGCGAGGCCGCCGCGGCGTCGCCCGGTCGCGGGGCGAACAGGTCTACCCGGCGCCGGGGCGGCCCCGGGAGGACAGGTCTACCCGGATCCGGGCCCGGCCGCGGCGGCCGGCCGCGCCCCGAGGCCGCCGGCGTGGCCGCCGCGGCGTCGCCCGGTCGCGGGGCGAACAGGTCTACCCGGCGCCGGGGCGGCCCCGGGAGGACAGGTCTACCCGGATCCGGGCCCGGCCGCGGCGGCCAGCCGCGCCCCGAGGCCGCCGGCGTGGCCGCCGCGGCGTCGCCCGGTCGCGGGGCGAACAGGTCTACCCGGCGCCGGGGCGGCCCCGGGAGGACAGGTCTACCCGGATCCGGGCCCGGCCGCGGCGGCCGGCCGCGCCCCGAGGCCGCCGGCGAGGCCGCCGCGGCGTCGCCCGGTCGCGGGGCGAACAGGTCTACCCGGCGCCGGGGCGGCCCCGGGAGGACAGGTCTACCCGGATCCGGGCCCGGCCGCGGCGGCCGGCCGCGCCCCGAGGCCGCCGGCGAGGCCGCCGCGGCGTCGCCCGGTCGCGGGGCGAACAGGTCTACCCGGCGCCGGGGCGGCCCCGGGAGGACAGGTCTACCCGGATCCGGGCCCGGCCGCGGCGGCCGGCCGCGCCCCGAGGCCGCCGGCGTGGCCGCCGCGGCGTCGCCCGGTCGCGGGGCGAACAGGTCTACCCGGCGCCGGGGCGGCCCCGGGAGGACAGGTCTACCCGGATCCGGGCCCGGCCGCGGCGGCCAGCCGCGCCCCGAGGCCGCCGGCGTGGCCGCCGCGGCGTCGCCCGGTCGCGGGGCGAACAGGTCTACCCGGCTCCGGCGGGACTTGGGCAAAGTTCGGCAGGGGCCGGGTAGACGTGTTGCCCCACCCGTCCTGGAAGTTCACCAAGGGGTCGCTGTTTTTGGCTGCCTCCAGTTGCGTCATGGTAGGAGGCGGCGTGCGCCGGCGCACCGCCCCGGTCAAGTACGATTGGTTCTCTTGGAGGCGTCCGGGGCCTCGGACTCGCCTGTCCGTATTATGGGAGCGGGTGATGGGCCGTGTCCCCGCAGGCTGGCGGTGCCTGTGTCGAAGGCCGAGAGCGGCGGCCGCGCGTGCGGCTGCCATGAACGAAGAGTGTCGAACGAGCCGGATACGAGTCGCGTGGCTTTATCCGGGTTTCACCGCCCCAGTGACGGGCAAGGCCGAAAAACCGCGAGCTGCTTGGCAGCCTAGGTGGGGTGGAGAGAGCCGTGAGTGTGTCCCCCCCTCCGACCCTGGCGGCTGCCGACTCTGCGCAGAGGGGGCCGCAGGGAAAATCCGGTGGTGGCCGAGGCGGCGGCGCCTCGTTCCTTTCCTGCCCGGCCTTAAGCCGGCGCCCGCTGGGCGGGCTCGGTTTTCGGCTGTCAGTCCAGTGCGGTGGCTGGCAGCCGGTGGGGCGGCCGCGGCCGGGGGTGCTCCGTTTCGCGGAGGTCCGACAGGGCTTTCCCCGGCCCTTCCCTGAGAGCTCCGAGGATGACGGGCCCAGTTGGCCGAGGTGGCGGCGCCCCGTTCCCGGCTCCCGACCTGTGCTTGGTGTGTCGGTGGTGCCACGGGGACGCTCGGTGGGGCGCGCGGCCTTGCCTCGGCCTCGCCCGGTTGGCCGAGGGGCTCGGTGACGGGAGTCGCCCGATGTTGCTGCGGGGCGGGGCGGCGGCGCCTCGCCCCTTGCCGGCTGTGTTGTTGAAGTTGTCCCCCCTCCTCGGCCCTAAGCCGGGGAACCCGCGTAGCGGGTGGGAATGTCTCAGGGGCGGCGGCCGGCCTGCGGTGGCCGGCCTGCCGAGAGTGGACCGGAAGCCCGACAGAGAGCCCTGGGAGAATGCTGCTGGCGAGGCGGCGGCGCCTCGCCCTTCCTTGTTTTCGGCCGGCGTTGGCTGAGCCGCGACGCTGGGGCGGCCCGTGGTGTCTGGCCTGTCCCGGCTGTAGTGGTTGCCGGCGGGGCTGGGTTGTGAGAAGGTCCACGGTTTCAGGCGTGCGTGCCGGCTTGTGCGGTTGCAGTGGGGGGTGCCCGCCCCGGCCTACGCTTCTTTTTTTTTCTTTTTCCCCCCCCACCTTGCGGCCTTAAGCCGCCGCGGCACGACG
>NW_028120718.1:237500-240000 GCF_965178545.1 Coloeus monedula | reverse complement strand
GGCCGCGGAGCCGGGCGGAGGTTTAAAGACTCGGGCGGCTCGGTTGCGCCCCGCCGTGTTAGGCGGCGGCGGCGGCGGCGACGACGGCGGCGGGTTGCCGGGCGGCGGCGCGGCGCCATCGAGGGGTAGGGAGCGAGCGTCTCCCGCCAAGCCCCTGCGGTGGTGACCGTCGCGGCCGGCCGTGTGCTCGCTGTCCGCCGTGGCTCCGCCGCGCCGCTCGCGCGCGCGCGCGGGCGGCCGTGCCGGGGAGGGGCGCCCTGCCCCCCCCTCTCCGCGGCCCGGTCTCGGCAGAAAGGGACCGTGTTGGCGCGGTCGGCCGCGGGGGCCGGCCCGCTGGCTTCGAAGCGGGCGACGGTGGCGGAGGGCGCGTGCTCTCCGCCCTCCCGCGGCTTTGCGGGGTCGTGCGGCCGCCAGGGCCCGCTGCTGCGCTCTCCTTGGCCGCTGCCGCAGGCTCGTGCGCGCGGCGCCGCGCCTGGCGCTGCCGCGCCTCTCCCCTCGACGGCCTTCTCTCTCCTTGGACGCACCGGTGGCGCCGTTGCCGCCGGCCGTTGCCGCTCGACCGCCTGCCCGCCGAGGCTTGAGTGCTCGGCGGTCCCTCCGTCGCCGGAGGCCGGCGAGTGCGGGTGACCCCGGGCCCGAGCGGCGGCGTCGCCGCTCGGTGAGTGTCCCCCTGGGGGACGGTCGGCCGGAAGGCGCCCGCTGTCGCCGGCGGCGGTCCCGTCCCGGGCCCTGCCCGTCGCTTCCCCGTCGCCCTTCCCGGCCGCGCGTGGGCCGAAGGGGTGCGGGCGGCCGCGGGGGCGCTTCCCCGCCCGGTCTCCGAGTGGAAACGAGGAGAGCGGGCGTTGCTCCCCCGGCTCAGCGCCGTACGCCTTCTTGCCCGGGCGCGTGCCCGCGGAAGGGGGCTCCGAAGGTGCGAAGCGGCGGCGGCGGTTCCGGGAGGGCGGCGGCGGTGGCGGTGGGTCTCGCCGTCCGGCGGGCCTCGGGTGCTCGCGATGCCGGCTCGGTTCCCGGCGGCGTCCGCCTCCGGTGCCGGCGGCGGAGCTGGGCTTGCCGGGCGCTTTGCCTTCCCGGCGGGCGCGGTCCCGCGGGGGGGGCGCGCCGGCGGAGCGGTGTTCGCCGCGTGCGTCTCGGGCGTTGCGGGGGTCGCTGGGGAGAAGCCGGCTGCGCGGTGACGCGGCGGCGCTCCGCGAGTCTGCGGAGCGGCGAAGGGAGCCGAGCGTGAGCAGCGGGGTCTGGTGGCCGTTACCCCCCGCCGTGGGCCGCGGGCGCGTGTCGTCTCGTGATCGAGGCCGGGCGGGATCCGACGCCCCCCCGCGGTCTGGCGCGCGCCGCGCCAGCCCCTCTGCGCGGAGGCCGGGCCGAGCCCGGGCGCCTGGGCCGCCTCCGAAGGCCGGCACGCGAGGCGGCGTCTCCCCTTGCGGGGGGAGGCGGGCCGGGAGCGCGGGCTCCCCCGCCTTTGTCGACCTTGGGAGCGTTCCGTGGGTTTCTTCTTTTTTTTCCACCCTCCTCCTCCTCCGTTTGTCGTTGTGCTCGTACGGTCGAAGGGAGGCGCGCGCGCGCCAGCGTGGCGTCCTCGCCGAAAGAGACAGGGGTCTGCTCCACGTGAGCGGTCCCGGCCCCTCCGCGCGTGCGGAGCCGGTGCCGAAAGCCAGACAACTCTTAGCGGTGGATCACTCGGCTCGTGCGTCGATGAAGAACGCAGCTAGCTGCGAGAATTAATGTGAATTGCAGGACACATTGATCATCGACACTTCGAACGCACTTGCGGCCCCGGGTTCCTCCCGGGGCTACGCCTGTCTGAGCGTCGCTTGACGATCAATCGCCGTCCGGGGGCCACCCCGGCGGCGCGGCTGGGGTTGCCTCGCAGGCCCGTCGTCCGCGGCCGGCGGCGGCGGCGGCGGCGGCGGCGGCGGCGGCGGCGGCGGCGTCCGGCCGGTGCCCGGAGGGGGAAGGCGGCGGGGGCCGGCGAGGGAAGCGTTTTTCCTCGGCGGTTTCTCGGGGCCTTTTTTTCCCTGCGGGGCCCGGTCGGTCGTCGGCGTCGTCGCGGTCCGTCCGTCCGTCCGTCCGTCCGTCCGTCGCGTGCCGCGCCAAGGGCCTTCGTCCCCCTAAATGCAGACTCGGGGAGCGCTCCGTAGCTTCCCGCTCCCGGAGCGAGCCGCTGGGGCGGAGCTCGTCCTTGCCGGGGCCCCGCCAGGGTGTGGCGGCGGCGGCCGGGGAGAGCGAGAGACGGCGTGAAAACGCCGTGGGAAAGGGCCGAGCCAGAGAGAAGGAAGGGAGGCGAGGCGCGGGCCTCGCCCCCGGGCTCCCCCCGTGCGGGCGGCTGTCTGCGGGTGGGTACCGCGCGGGTACCGTGCCGTGCTGCCGCGCGCGCGTCGAGGCCGCGAGCGCCGGGGACGGGGGTCACCCCCTCCTCCTTCCCGCCCGCCTCTCTGTGGTCGTCTCGGGCGTAAGAGCGCCGTCTCGCTTCTCTCTCCCCGCCGAGGCCGTCTGGCGCCGCCCG
>NW_028120718.1:222500-230000 GCF_965178545.1 Coloeus monedula | reverse complement strand
GAGCAGGTCCGGCCGCCCCGCACGCGCACGCGCGCACCCGCCACACGCGGCCGCTCGCGCGCGCTGGTTCCCCCCCCCCCCCCCCCCAAAAGCTGGGGCGTGAAGGCGAGTGACTGTCGGTCCCAGAGGGCGGCGTCCCTGCCGGCTGCATACCTGAGCGGCCGTCAGCGTCACCCCCTGCCGCGCGCTTCCCCAGCTCCGGCCCGCCCTGCCGCCGCCCTGCCTGCAGCCCGCTCCCCCCGCCACTGCCGGAGAGGGGAGGAGGGAGTCTTTAGGAGCCAGCGGCGTTCCCGCCACCTCCGTGCCCAAACGGACAGCAGCGTCCGCTCTCTAAGCCCGGCTCCCGGCCCTCGAAAGCCTGCCGTGCCCTTGCCTCGCCTCCCACCTTGATTTCTGCCTCTCTCACTCCCTCATCCGCCCGCCTCGCTTCCGTCCTGCCGCAGCCTTGACCGGGGCTGGGGGTAGGCAGGAAGGAACGCCATCGAACCAAAAGGCTCAGAGCGACCGGAACAGGATGCTTCTTCAAAAAGAGACAGTGCCAAGCATCCCGCCACCACCTCCAGACTGTCGCTGGCCCTACTTCTGCACCACTTTGGCCTGCTCGCCGAACACCCTGGCTGCCTCGGCACCCAAGTCCTCGTCCCCCTGCTGCTGCTGCTGCTGCTGCCGCCGCCGCCGCCGCCGCCGCCGCCGTCCGAACTGGCTGATGGGACCCTGGGCAGGGGCGGGAAAAGTCTGAGGGTGGCGCCAGGGAGGCTGATGGTGGAGAGCAAGAGCGCCCCCAAGCCTCGAGAGACAGGGCGACGGGAGGGAGGGGGAGGGAGCGCGTCGCCTGTGTCGGTGTGTGTCTGTCTGTGTCTATGTGCGTGCAGCTGTGGCCGTCGGCGGCAAAAAGAGAGGGGGGCGGCGGGGCTGTGAGTGGGTCTGATAGACCCTGCGTCTGCCTACCTCTCCGTGTCAACATGGGCCGAGGGCCGCCGGCTCGCTGCCGGCCGGGAGCGCCACGGCGCGGCTCCCCCGCGGCTCGCCGGGGCGGCGGCGGGGGCCGGGCACCTCGGCGGACCCCGGAAGAACCGGCCCGAAGGCGGCCGCCCGGCCCCGGCCCGGGCCCCGGCCCCCGCCGGAGGGCGGGGCTCCTCCCGCCGGAGGCCGCCGGCTCGCTGCCGGCCGGGAGCGCCACGGCGCGGCTCCCCCGCGGCTCGCCGGGGCGGCGGCGGGGGCCGGGCACCTCGGCGGACCCCGGAAGAACCGGCCCGAAGGCGGCCGCCCGGCCCCGGCCCGGGTCCCGGCCCCCGCCGGCGGGCGGGGCTCCTCCCGCCGGAGGCCGCCGGCTCGCTGCCGGCCGGGAGCGCCACGGCGCGGCTCCCCCGCGGCTCGCCGGGGCGGCGGCGGGGGCCGGGCACCTCGGCGGACCCCGGAAGAACCGGCCCGAAGGCGGCCGCCCGGCCCCGGCCCGGGCCCCGGACCCCGCCGGCGGGCGGGGCTCCTCCCGCCGGAGGCCGCCGGCTCGCTGCCGGCCTGGAGCGCCACGGCGCGGCTCCCCCGCGGCTCGCCGGGGCGGCGGCGGGGGCCGGGCACCTCGGCGGACCCCGGAAGAACCGGCCCGAAGGCGGCCGCCCGGCCCCGGCCCGGGCCCCGGACCCCGCCGGAGGGCGGGGCTCCTCCCGCCGGAGGCCGCCGGCTCGCTGCCGGCCGGGAGCGCCACGGCGCGGCTCCCCCGCGGCTCGCCGGGGCGGCGGCGGGGGCCGGGCACCTCGGCGGACCCCGGAAGAACCGGCCCGAAGGCGGCCGCCCGGCCCCGGCCCGGGCCCCGGCCCCCGCCGGAGGGCGGGGCTCCTCCCGCCGGAGGCCGCCGGCTCGCTGCCGGCCGGGAGCGCCACGGCGCGGCTCCCCCGCGGCTCGCCGGGGCGGCGGCGGGGGCCGGGCACCTCGGCGGACCCCGGAAGAACCGGCCCGAAGGCGGCCGCCCGGCCCCGGCCCGGGCCCCGGACCCCGCCGGCGGGCGGGGCTCCTCCCGCCGGAGGCCGCCGGCTCGCTGCCGGCCGGGAGCGCCACGGCGCGGCTCCCCCGCGGCTCGCCGGGGCGGCGGCGGGGGCCGGGCACCTCGGCGGGTCCCGAAAGAACCGTTCCGAAGGCGGCCGCCCGGCCTGGCTCGGCCCCGGCCCCGGCCCCCTCCTGGTGGGCGGGGCCAGTCGCGCCGGCGGCCGTCGGCTTCGTTTCCTGTTCCTCCCTATGTACCTGCTTCCCCCTCCCGCTGTCTCCCTAGAGGCGCTCTGCTCTGGTGGAGCTGGGCGTGGTGCCCGGGGTGGGGTGGGGAGTCCGTTTTGATGCGTCAACGTGTGTGGGCTGGCCGACCTAAGGGCACACGGTCCTCCTGAGCGTGGCCAGGTGTGCTGTGGGCCCCCAAGAAAACGAAATAAAATGTGCAAAGAAATTTTTTTCCCCCCAGGAAACTTTCTTGTTCCTAGCAGAAGAAAGATGTACTCGTTCAAAAACTAAAGGCTGATTTTCGTCGAAAATATTTATTGGTCTTGACCCGGGTTCTCCGGCGGGCCAGGGCTGCTAGAGCCATCGGGTTCCGGGGCGTTCCGGGGCTGTGGGGTTCCCCCGGCTCTGGGAGGGCAGGAAGATGCCTTGACTCCGGGGTCGGCCGCGCCCACCAGCTGTTGCCGGAGCCGTCAGCGTACCGTCCCGGCGGCATCCGGCCAGAGGGCGAACAAGTATACGCGGATCGGGGGCCCGGCCGCGGCGGCCAGCCGCGCCCCGAGGCCGCCGGCGTGGCCGCCGCGGCGTCGCCCGGTCGCGGGGCGAACAGGTCTACCCGGCGCCGGGGCGGCCCCGGGAGGACAGGTCTACCCGGATCCGGGCCCGGCCGCGGCGGCCAGCCGCGCCCCGAGGCCGCCGGCGTGGCCGCCGCGGCGTCGCCCGGTCGCGGGGCGAACAGGTCTACCCGGCGCCGGGGCGGCCCCGGGAGGACAGGTCTACCCGGATCCGGGCCCGGCCGCGGCGGCCGGCCGCGCCCCGAGGCCGCCGGCGTGGCCGCCGCGGCGTCGCCCGGTCGCGGGGCGAACAGGTCTACCCGGCGCCGGGGCGGCCCCGGGAGGACAGGTCTACCCGGATCCGGGCCCGGCCGCGGCGGCCAGCCGCGCCCCGAGGCCGCCGGCGTGGCCGCCGCGGCGTCGCCCGGTCGCGGGGCGAACAGGTCTACCCGGCGCCGGGGCGGCCCCGGGAGGACAGGTCTACCCGGATCCGGGCCCGGCCGCGGCGGCCAGCCGCGCCCCGAGGCCGCCGGCGTGGCCGCCGCGGCGTCGCCCGGTCGCGGGGCGAACAGGTCTACCCGGCGCCGGGGCGGCCCCGGGAGGACAGGTCTACCCGGATCCGGGCCCGGCCGCGGCGGCCAGCCGCGCCCCGAGGCCGCCGGCGTGGCCGCCGCGGCGTCGCCCGGTCGCGGGGCGAACAGGTCTACCCGGCGCCGGGGCGGCCCCGGGAGGACAGGTCTACCCGGATCCGGGCCCGGCCGCGGCGGCCGGCCGCGCCCCGAGGCCGCCGGCGTGGCCGCCGCGGCGTCGCCCGGTCGCGGGGCGAACAGGTCTACCCGGCGCCGGGGCGGCCCCGGGAGGACAGGTCTACCCGGATCCGGGCCCGGCCGCGGCGGCCAGCCGCGCCCCGAGGCCGCCGGCGAGGCCGCCGCGGCGTCGCCCGGTCGCGGGGCGAACAGGTCTACCCGGCGCCGGGGCGGCCCCGGGAGGACAGGTCTACCCGGATCCGGGCCCGGCCGCGGCGGCCAGCCGCGCCCCGAGGCCGCCGGCGTGGCCGCCGCGGCGTCGCCCGGTCGCGGGGCGAACAGGTCTACCCGGCGCCGGGGCGGCCCCGGGAGGACAGGTCTACCCGGATCCGGGCCCGGCCGCGGCGGCCAGCCGCGCCCCGAGGCCGCCGGCGTGGCCGCCGCGGCGTCGCCCGGTCGCGGGGCGAACAGGTCTACCCGGCGCCGGGGCGGCCCCGGGAGGACAGGTCTACCCGGATCCGGGCCCGGCCGCGGCGGCCGGCCGCGCCCCGAGGCCGCCGGCGTGGCCGCCGCGGCGTCGCCCGGTCGCGGGGCGAACAGGTCTACCCGGCGCCGGGGCGGCCCCGGGAGGACAGGTCTACCCGGATCCGGGCCCGGCCGCGGCGGCCGGCCGCGCCCCGAGGCCGCCGGCGTGGCCGCCGCGGCGTCGCCCGGTCGCGGGGCGAACAGGTCTACCCGGCGCCGGGGCGGCCCCGGGAGGACAGGTCTACCCGGATCCGGGCCCGGCCGCGGCGGCCGGCCGCGCCCCGAGGCCGCCGGCGTGGCCGCCGCGGCGTCGCCCGGTCGCGGGGCGAACAGGTCTACCCGGCGCCGGGGCGGCCCCGGGAGGACAGGTCTACCCGGATCCGGGCCCGGCCGCGGCGGCCAGCCGCGCCCCGAGGCCGCCGGCGTGGCCGCCGCGGCGTCGCCCGGTCGCGGGGCGAACAGGTCTACCCGGCGCCGGGGCGGCCCCGGGAGGACAGGTCTACCCGGATCCGGGCCCGGCCGCGGCGGCCGGCCGCGCCCCGAGGCCGCCGGCGTGGCCGCCGCGGCGTCGCCCGGTCGCGGGGCGAACAGGTCTACCCGGCGCCGGGGCGGCCCCGGGAGGACAGGTCTACCCGGATCCGGGCCCGGCCGCGGCGGCCGGCCGCGCCCCGAGGCCGCCGGCGTGGCCGCCGCGGCGTCGCCCGGTCGCGGGGCGAACAGGTCTACCCTGCTCCGGCGGGACTTGGGCAAAGTTCGGCAGGGGCCGGGTAGACGTGTTGCCCCACCCGTCCTGGAAGTTCACCAAGGGGTCGCTGTTTTTGGCTGCCTCCAGTTGCGTCATGGTAGGAGGCGGCGTGCGCCGGCGCACCGCCCCGGTCAAGTACGATTGGTTCTCTTGGAGGCGTCCGGGGCCTCGGACTCGCCTGTCCGTATTATGGGAGCGGGTGATGGGCCGTGTCCCCGCAGGCTGGCGGTGCCTGTGTCGAAGGCCGAGAGCGGCGGCCGCGCGTGCGGCTGCCATGAACGAAGAGTGTCGAACGAGCCGGATACGAGTCGCGTGGCTTTATCCGGGTTTCACCGCCCCCGTGACGGGCAAGGCCGAAAAACCGCGAGCTGCTTGGCAGCCTAGGTGGGGTGGAGAGAGCCGTGAGTGTGTCCCCCCTCCGACCCTGGCGGCTGCCGACTCTGCGCAGAGGGGGCCGCAGGGAAAATCCGGTGGCGGCCGAGGCGGCGGCGCCTCGTTCCTTTCCTGCCCGGCCTTAAGCCGGCGCCCGCTGGGCGGGCTCGGTTTTCGGCTGTCAGTCCAGTGCGGTGGCTGGCAGCCGGTGGGGCGGCCGCGGCCGGGGGTGCTCCGTTTCGCGGAGGTCCGACAGGGCTTTCCCCGGCCCTTCCCTGAGAGCTCCGAGGATGACGGGCCCAGTTGGCCGAGGTGGCGGCGCCCCGTTCCCGGCTCCCGACCTGTGCTTGGTGTGTCGGTGGTGCCACGGGGACGCTCGGTGGGGCGCGCGGCCTTGCCTCGGCCTCGCCCGGTTGGCCGAGGGGCTCGGTGACGGGAGTCGCCCGATGTTGCTGCGGGGCGGGGCGGCGGCGCCTCGCCCCTTGCCGGCTGTGTTGTTGAAGTTGTCCCCCCTCCTCGGCCCTAAGCCGGGGAACCCGCGTAGCGGGTGGGAATGTCTCAGGGGCGGCGGCCGGCCTGCGGTGGCCGGCCTGCCGAGAGTGGACCGGAAGCCCGACAGAGAGCCCTGGGAGAATGCTGCTGGCGAGGCGGCGGCGCCTCGCCCTTCCTTGTTTTCGGCCGGCGTTGGCTGAGCCGCGACGCTGGGGCGGCCCGTGGTGTCTGGCCTGTCCCGGCTGTAGTGGTTGCCGGCGGGGCTGGGTTGTGAGAAGGTCCACGGTTTCAGGCGTGCGTGCCGGCTTGTGCGGTTGCAGTGGGGGGTGCCCGCCCCGGCCTACGCTTCTTTTTTTTTCTTTTTCCCCCCCCACCTTGCGGCCTTAAGCCGCCGCGGCACGACGGGGGAAGCGCGGCACGAAGGCGCGCGGGCCACGAACGCAAAATGGGAAGGAAGGAAGGAAGGAAGCGTTCGAGAGGTCGTTTTGGGAGCGTGTGCTGGGGGGGAGTGAGAGGCGCGGGCCTCGCCCCCCGGGCCCGCGGCCCCCGTGGGTAGCACGGGGTCACGTGACGCGCTGTCGGTCGTGCCTTTTTTTTTCTTTTCTGCTTCTTTGCCGTTCCCCCCGGCTTTTCCGGGGGGAAGCCGATCGCCGCGAGGCGGGCGAAAGCCGGTGGCCCGTGGGCATGGTCGGTGGCACTTTCTCGCACGCTCGGCAAGGTTCCCTGGGGCGGCGGGAGCGCGGCCTGGCCGTGGCGCCTCCCTCCCCCGGTGGTCCCGTCCCGATGTTGTCTCGCTTAACGAAGGGAGCGGTTCGTCCGCAGCCGGGGTCGGGTGGCGGCACCCTCCCCGCGCTTCTCCGCTGTGACCGATGCGAAAGCTGCTGCGAAGTCGGCCCGCCGGCGTCGGCGGCCTCGGGTGCGTCGGGGAGGCTCGTTGGCGCCAAGCCGCGGGCAGGGCCTCTCGGGGACGTGTCCCGCCCGTGGAAAAGCAGCCCCGCGTCCGTCTGCCCGCTGCCCGCCTGGAACCGTGGCGGAGCTCGGCCGGTGGTGGGTGCGCGCTTCGGGCTGCCGTTGTCCCAGGACCGAGGCCGCGGGGCCTTCTTTCGCTCCTCTTTTCTCAGCCGATCGATGAGGCTTTTCGGGTCGCGTCGGAAAGGGCCCCCGGCGGGCCGGCTCTTCCGGGGCTCTCTGTAATGGGGAAGCCACGGCGGTGTCCGGTGCTCGGGCAGGGCGGTCTCCTTTCCAATTCGCTTCCCGTCGCAGGCGAGGTGTCGCCGCTCCCGCTGCCGGGAGGGCGTCTTTACCGTCCCGGGCTGTGTGACGGCCGCGTGGCCCCGCGAGCCCTCAGGTGTCCTTCAAACCACGCGAGGTCGCTGGTGCTGGCCCCGGCCCGGGTTGTGCCCGTGGGTGCCGGCCGCGAGCAGCGCTTGGGCGGCGGTGCGGCTCGAGCTGTGAGCCCCCGAGAGAGAGCGAGTCCCAGAGAGAAAGGGGGAAAGGAAAAAAACCCCGCTTGTGTGGTGGCACGGTTGGGGGAAAAGAGCCCACCGCGCGCGTGTACCGCACGGCGCTCGTTTGCCGCGTCGCCGCCTGCTGCAGAGCGAGCCGCCCCGGCCGAGGGGCCTCGGTGTCCGGGCCGCGCCCGCCTCGTCGGGTCGCTGTCTCCTCTAGCACATCCGGTGCTTTTTTTCTTTTTTTCCGCGTTGGCCCGGTGGGGGGGAGGCCGTGTCGGGGGGGATTTCGCTCCGGGCGAGTCCCTTCGGCGGCTCGACCTCGCCGGCGGCCGGTCGCCCGCGACCGGTCGGCGGGCGGGGCCGGCCTCGGGGGCGGGTCAGCCCCAGCCGAGCACCCCGTCCCGCGTGCT
>NW_028120718.1:202500-210000 GCF_965178545.1 Coloeus monedula | reverse complement strand
GTTGCCTTCGCCGCTCGGCCCCGCCGGCCCGACCAGTTGGCGCCGGGGTAGAGCTGTTCGCCGTCCTCGCCGCGCCCGGCGCCCCGGCCCGGCGCCCGGCGCCGGGGTAGACCTATTGCCTTCGCCGCTCGGCCCCGCCGGCCCGACGAGTTGGCGCCGGGGTACACCTGTTGCCTTCGCCGCTCGGCCCCGCCGGCCCGACCAGTTGGCGCCGGGGTAGACCTGTTGCCTTCGCCGCTCGGCCCCGCCGGCCCGGCTCCCGGCGCCGGGGTAGACCTGTTGCCTTCGCCGCTCGGCCCCGCCGGCCCGGCTCCCGGCGCCGGGGTAGACCTGTTGCCTTCGCCGCTCGGCCCCGCCGGCCCGACCAGTTGGCGCCGGGGTAGAGCTGTTCGCCGTCCTCGGCGCGCCCGGCGCCCCGGCCCGGCGCCCAGCGCCGGGGTAGACCTGTTGCCTTCGCCGCTCGGCCCCGCCGGCCCGACCAGTTGGCGCCGGGGTAGACCTGTTGCCTTCGCCGCTCGGCCCCGCCGGCCCGGCTCCCGGCGCCGGGGTAGACCTGTTGCCTTCGCCGCTCGGCCCCGCCGGCCCGACCAGTTGGCGCCGGGGTAGAGCTGTTCGCCGTCCTCGGCGCGCCCGGCGCCCCGGCCCGGCGCCCGGCGCCGGGGTAGACCTGTTGCCTTCGCCGCTCGGCCCCGCCGGCCCGACCAGTTGGCGCCGGGGTAGACCTGTTGCCTTCGCCGCTCGGCCCCGCCGGCCCGACCAGTTGGCGCCGGGGTAGACCTGTTGCCTTCGCCGCTCGGCCCCGCCGGCCCGACCAGTTGGCGCCGGGGTAGACCTGTTGCCTTCGCCGCTCGGCCCCGCCGGCCCGACCAGTTGGCGCCGGGGTAGAGCTGTTCGCCGTCCTCGGCGCGCCCGGCGCCCCGGCCCGGCGCCCGGCGCCGGGGTAGACCTGTTGCCTTCGCCGCTCGGCCCCGCCGGCCCGACCAGTTGGCGCCGGGGTAGAGCTGTTCGCCGTCCTCGGCGCGCCCGGCGCCCCGGCCCGGCGCCCGGCGCCGGGGTAGACCTGTTGCCTTCGCCGCTCGGCCCCGCCGGCCCGACCAGTTGGCGCCGGGGTAGACCTGTTGCCTTCGCCGCTCGGCCCCGCCGGCCCGACCAGTTGGCGCCGGGGTAGACCTGTTGCCTTCGCCGCTCGGCCCCGCCGGCCCGACCAGTTGGCGCCGGGGTAGAGCTGTTCGCCGTCCTCGGCGCGCCCGGCGCCCCGGCCCGGCGCCCGGCGCCGGGGTAGACCTGTTGCCTTCGCCGCTCGGCCCCGCCGGCCCGACCAGTTGGCGCCGGGGTAGAGCTGTTCGCCGTCCTCGCCGCGCCCGGCTCCCGGGCTAGACCTGCTGTCCCCGTCAGGCGGCCCCAGCCCGACGCCTAGCGCCGGGCTAGACCTGCTGCCCCCGTCCGGCCCTGCCGGCTTGGCGTTTAGCGCCGGGGTAGAGCTGTTTGCTGTCCTCGCCTGGCCCTGCCCAGCCCGGCGCCCGGCGCCGGGCTAGACCTGTTGTCCTCCCCCGTCCGGCCCGATGGGGTTTTTCCGTTTGGCCCCGGGCTAGAGCTGTGTTCCCCGTCCGGCCCGATGGGTTTGCCGTGTAGCGGCGGGCAGAGCTCTCGTTCCAGGCCCCACTTGGAACTGTAGTCGCGTGAGCGGCCCGTAGATTTGTTTCCTGTGTAGATTTCTCCTCCTGGAGCTCGAGGCCTGCCGCCAGCGCTCCCCTCCCCCTCCCCCCGCTCCCCCGCCCCCCCAAGGTGGGTAGAGCCGGCCTCCCCTCCTGGTGCTGGGGAGACCAGGTCTCGTCGATGGGACCCGCAGCCCCGGGACCCAGTCCGGGCCCGCGAGCAGGTCCGGCCGCCCCGCACGCGCACGCGCGCACCCGCCACACGCGGCCGCTCGCGCGCGCTGGTTCCCCCCCCCCCCCCCCCCAAAAGCTGGGGCGTGAAGGCGAGTGACTGTCGGTCCCAGAGGGCGGCGTCCCTGCCGGCTGCATACCTGAGCGGCCGTCAGCGTCACCCCCTGCCGCGCGCTTCCCCAGCTCCGGCCCGCCCTGCCGCCGCCCTGCCTGCAGCCCGCTCCCCCCGCCACTGCCGGAGAGGGGAGGAGGGAGTCTTTAGGAGCCAGCGGCGTTCCCGCCACCTCCGTGCCCAAACGGACAGCAGCGTCCGCTCTCTAAGCCCGGCTCCCGGCCCTCGAAAGCCTGCCGTGCCCTTGCCTCGCCTCCCACCTTGATTTCTGCCTCTCTCACTCCCTCATCCGCCCGCCTCGCTTCCGTCCTGCCGCAGCCTTGACCGGGGCTGGGGGTAGGCAGGAAGGAACGCCATCGAACCAAAAGGCTCAGAGCGACCGGAACAGGATGCTTCTTCAAAAAGAGACAGTGCCAAGCATCCCGCCACCACCTCCAGACTGTCGCTGGCCCTACTTCTGCACCACTTTGGCCTGCTCGCCGAACACCCTGGCTGCCTCGGCACCCAAGTCCTCGTCCCCCTGCTGCTGCTGCTGCTGCTGCCGCCGCCGCCGCCGCCGCCGCCGCCGTCCGAACTGGCTGATGGGACCCTGGGCAGGGGCGGGAAAAGTCTGAGGGTGGCGCCAGGGAGGCTGATGGTGGAGAGCAAGAGCGCCCCCAAGCCTCGAGAGACAGGGCGACGGGAGGGAGGGGGAGGGAGCGCGTCGCCTGTGTCGGTGTGTGTCTGTCTGTGTCTATGTGCGTGCAGCTGTGGCCGTCGGCGGCAAAAAGAGAGGGGGGCGGCGGGGCTGTGAGTGGGTCTGATAGACCCTGCGTCTGCCTACCTCTCCGTGTCAACATGGGCCGAGGGCCGCCGGCTCGCTGCCGGCCGGGAGCGCCACGGCGCGGCTCCCCCGCGGCTCGCCGGGGCGGCGGCGGGGGCCGGGCACCTCGGCGGACCCCGGAAGAACCGGCCCGAAGGCGGCCGCCCGGCCCCGGCCCGGGCCCCGGCCCCCGCCGGAGGGCGGGGCTCCTCCCGCCGGAGGCCGCCGGCTCGCTGCCGGCCGGGAGCGCCACGGCGCGGCTCCCCCGCGGCTCGCCGGGGCGGCGGCGGGGGCCGGGCACCTCGGCGGACCCCGGAAGAACCGGCCCGAAGGCGGCCGCCCGGCCCCGGCCCGGGTCCCGGCCCCCGCCGGCGGGCGGGGCTCCTCCCGCCGGAGGCCGCCGGCTCGCTGCCGGCCGGGAGCGCCACGGCGCGGCTCCCCCGCGGCTCGCCGGGGCGGCGGCGGGGGCCGGGCACCTCGGCGGACCCCGGAAGAACCGGCCCGAAGGCGGCCGCCCGGCCCCGGCCCGGGCCCCGGACCCCGCCGGCGGGCGGGGCTCCTCCCGCCGGAGGCCGCCGGCTCGCTGCCGGCCTGGAGCGCCACGGCGCGGCTCCCCCGCGGCTCGCCGGGGCGGCGGCGGGGGCCGGGCACCTCGGCGGACCCCGGAAGAACCGGCCCGAAGGCGGCCGCCCGGCCCCGGCCCGGGCCCCGGACCCCGCCGGAGGGCGGGGCTCCTCCCGCCGGAGGCCGCCGGCTCGCTGCCGGCCGGGAGCGCCACGGCGCGGCTCCCCCGCGGCTCGCCGGGGCGGCGGCGGGGGCCGGGCACCTCGGCGGACCCCGGAAGAACCGGCCCGAAGGCGGCCGCCCGGCCCCGGCCCGGGCCCCGGCCCCCGCCGGAGGGCGGGGCTCCTCCCGCCGGAGGCCGCCGGCTCGCTGCCGGCCGGGAGCGCCACGGCGCGGCTCCCCCGCGGCTCGCCGGGGCGGCGGCGGGGGCCGGGCACCTCGGCGGACCCCGGAAGAACCGGCCCGAAGGCGGCCGCCCGGCCCCGGCCCGGGCCCCGGACCCCGCCGGCGGGCGGGGCTCCTCCCGCCGGAGGCCGCCGGCTCGCTGCCGGCCGGGAGCGCCACGGCGCGGCTCCCCCGCGGCTCGCCGGGGCGGCGGCGGGGGCCGGGCACCTCGGCGGGTCCCGAAAGAACCGTTCCGAAGGCGGCCGCCCGGCCTGGCTCGGCCCCGGCCCCGGCCCCCTCCTGGTGGGCGGGGCCAGTCGCGCCGGCGGCCGTCGGCTTCGTTTCCTGTTCCTCCCTATGTACCTGCTTCCCCCTCCCGCTGTCTCCCTAGAGGCGCTCTGCTCTGGTGGAGCTGGGCGTGGTGCCCGGGGTGGGGTGGGGAGTCCGTTTTGATGCGTCAACGTGTGTGGGCTGGCCGACCTAAGGGCACACGGTCCTCCTGAGCGTGGCCAGGTGTGCTGTGGGCCCCCAAGAAAACGAAATAAAATGTGCAAAGAAATTTTTTTCCCCCCAGGAAACTTTCTTGTTCCTAGCAGAAGAAAGATGTACTCGTTCAAAAACTAAAGGCTGATTTTCGTCGAAAATATTTATTGGTCTTGACCCGGGTTCTCCGGCGGGCCAGGGCTGCTAGAGCCATCGGGTTCCGGGGCGTTCCGGGGCTGTGGGGTTCCCCCGGCTCTGGGAGGGCAGGAAGATGCCTTGACTCCGGGGTCGGCCGCGCCCACCAGCTGTTGCCGGAGCCGTCAGCGTACCGTCCCGGCGGCATCCGGCCAGAGGGCGAACAAGTATACGCGGATCGGGGGCCCGGCCGCGGCGGCCAGCCGCGCCCCGAGGCCGCCGGCGTGGCCGCCGCGGCGTCGCCCGGTCGCGGGGCGAACAGGTCTACCCGGCGCCGGGGCGGCCCCGGGAGGACAGGTCTACCCGGATCCGGGCCCGGCCGCGGCGGCCAGCCGCGCCCCGAGGCCGCCGGCGTGGCCGCCGCGGCGTCGCCCGGTCGCGGGGCGAACAGGTCTACCCGGCGCCGGGGCGGCCCCGGGAGGACAGGTCTACCCGGATCCGGGCCCGGCCGCGGCGGCCGGCCGCGCCCCGAGGCCGCCGGCGTGGCCGCCGCGGCGTCGCCCGGTCGCGGGGCGAACAGGTCTACCCGGCGCCGGGGCGGCCCCGGGAGGACAGGTCTACCCGGATCCGGGCCCGGCCGCGGCGGCCAGCCGCGCCCCGAGGCCGCCGGCGTGGCCGCCGCGGCGTCGCCCGGTCGCGGGGCGAACAGGTCTACCCGGCGCCGGGGCGGCCCCGGGAGGACAGGTCTACCCGGATCCGGGCCCGGCCGCGGCGGCCGGCCGCGCCCCGAGGCCGCCGGCGTGGCCGCCGCGGCGTCGCCCGGTCGCGGGGCGAACAGGTCTACCCGGCGCCGGGGCGGCCCCGGGAGGACAGGTCTACCCGGATCCGGGCCCGGCCGCGGCGGCCAGCCGCGCCCCGAGGCCGCCGGCGAGGCCGCCGCGGCGTCGCCCGGTCGCGGGGCGAACAGGTCTACCCGGCGCCGGGGCGGCCCCGGGAGGACAGGTCTACCCGGATCCGGGCCCGGCCGCGGCGGCCAGCCGCGCCCCGAGGCCGCCGGCGTGGCCGCCGCGGCGTCGCCCGGTCGCGGGGCGAACAGGTCTACCCGGCGCCGGGGCGGCCCCGGGAGGACAGGTCTACCCGGATCCGGGCCCGGCCGCGGCGGCCAGCCGCGCCCCGAGGCCGCCGGCGTGGCCGCCGCGGCGTCGCCCGGTCGCGGGGCGAACAGGTCTACCCGGCGCCGGGGCGGCCCCGGGAGGACAGGTCTACCCGGATCCGGGCCCGGCCGCGGCGGCCGGCCGCGCCCCGAGGCCGCCGGCGTGGCCGCCGCGGCGTCGCCCGGTCGCGGGGCGAACAGGTCTACCCGGCGCCGGGGCGGCCCCGGGAGGACAGGTCTACCCGGATCCGGGCCCGGCCGCGGCGGCCGGCCGCGCCCCGAGGCCGCCGGCGTGGCCGCCGCGGCGTCGCCCGGTCGCGGGGCGAACAGGTCTACCCGGCGCCGGGGCGGCCCCGGGAGGACAGGTCTACCCGGATCCGGGCCCGGCCGCGGCGGCCGGCCGCGCCCCGAGGCCGCCGGCGTGGCCGCCGCGGCGTCGCCCGGTCGCGGGGCGAACAGGTCTACCCGGCGCCGGGGCGGCCCCGGGAGGACAGGTCTACCCGGATCCGGGCCCGGCCGCGGCGGCCAGCCGCGCCCCGAGGCCGCCGGCGAGGCCGCCGCGGCGTCGCCCGGTCGCGGGGCGAACAGGTCTACCCGGCGCCGGGGCGGCCCCGGGAGGACAGGTCTACCCGGATCCGGGCCCGGCCGCGGCGGCCAGCCGCGCCCCGAGGCCGCCGGCGTGGCCGCCGCGGCGTCGCCCGGTCGCGGGGCGAACAGGTCTACCCGGCGCCGGGGCGGCCCCGGGAGGACAGGTCTACCCGGATCCGGGCCCGGCCGCGGCGGCCAGCCGCGCCCCGAGGCCGCCGGCGTGGCCGCCGCGGCGTCGCCCGGTCGCGGGGCGAACAGGTCTACCCGGCGCCGGGGCGGCCCCGGGAGGACAGGTCTACCCGGATCCGGGCCCGGCCGCGGCGGCCGGCCGCGCCCCGAGGCCGCCGGCGTGGCCGCCGCGGCGTCGCCCGGTCGCGGGGCGAACAGGTCTACCCGGCGCCGGGGCGGCCCCGGGAGGACAGGTCTACCCGGATCCGGGCCCGGCCGCGGCGGCCGGCCGCGCCCCGAGGCCGCCGGCGTGGCCGCCGCGGCGTCGCCCGGTCGCGGGGCGAACAGGTCTACCCTGCTCCGGCGGGACTTGGGCAAAGTTCGGCAGGGGCCGGGTAGACGTGTTGCCCCACCCGTCCTGGAAGTTCACCAAGGGGTCGCTGTTTTTGGCTGCCTCCAGTTGCGTCATGGTAGGAGGCGGCGTGCGCCGGCGCACCGCCCCGGTCAAGTACGATTGGTTCTCTTGGAGGCGTCCGGGGCCTCGGACTCGCCTGTCCGTATTATGGGAGCGGGTGATGGGCCGTGTCCCCGCAGGCTGGCGGTGCCTGTGTCGAAGGCCGAGAGCGGCGGCCGCGCGTGCGGCTGCCATGAACGAAGAGTGTCGAACGAGCCGGATACGAGTCGCGTGGCTTTATCCGGGTTTCACCGCCCCCGTGACGGGCAAGGCCGAAAAACCGCGAGCTGCTTGGCAGCCTAGGTGGGGTGGAGAGAGCCGTGAGTGTGTCCCCCCTCCGACCCTGGCGGCTGCCGACTCTGCGCAGAGGGGGCCGCAGGGAAAATCCGGTGGCGGCCGAGGCGGCGGCGCCTCGTTCCTTTCCTGCCCGGCCTTAAGCCGGCGCCCGCTGGGCGGGCTCGGTTTTCGGCTGTCAGTCCAGTGCGGTGGCTGGCAGCCGGTGGGGCGGCCGCGGCCGGGGGTGCTCCGTTTCGCGGAGGTCCGACAGGGCTTTCCCCGGCCCTTCCCTGAGAGCTCCGAGGATGACGGGCCCAGTTGGCCGAGGTGGCGGCGCCCCGTTCCCGGCTCCCGACCTGTGCTTGGTGTGTCGGTGGTGCCACGGGGACGCTCGGTGGGGCGCGCGGCCTTGCCTCGGCCTCGCCCGGTTGGCCGAGGGGCTCGGTGACGGGAGTCGCCCGATGTTGCTGCGGGGCGGGGCGGCGGCGCCTCGCC
>NW_028120718.1:195000-197500 GCF_965178545.1 Coloeus monedula | reverse complement strand
GTGCCAGGGTGTGTGGCGCACGCGTGAACCCGCTGCCGGGGTGGCGCGTGGCGGCGGCGGCGGCATTCCTTGTCCCGTCGTGTCCCCGTGGCCTCTCGGCGGGGTGAAGTGAGGCTCTCGGTGCCGGGTCGCATCCCCCCGCGCTGGCGGGGCGGCCCGAGCCGCGGCGGTCCTCTCGGGTGCGGTTGCCGGGCTACTGAGGGAAACCCCGGGCCCCGAGGAGGACGCTGCGGTGGTGGCGGCGGATGGCGGGCGCGCCCCCGCGGGCGGACGCTCCCCTGAGGGCGGCAGCAGGGGAGGCACCCCCGCGGGGCCATGCAGGTCGTTTCCCTCGCCCCAGGGCCAGGTACCTAGCGCTCCGCGCCTCGGCGGCCTCGGCGGCCTCTCGGCGTCGTCAAACGCTGGGGGCCGTAGGGCCGCGGAGCCGGGCGGAGGTTTAAAGACTCGGGCGGCTCGGTTGCGCCCCGCCGTGTTAGGCGGCGGCGGCGGCGGCGACGACGGCGGCGGGTTGCCGGGCGGCGGCGCGGCGCCATCGAGGGGTAGGGAGCGAGCGTCTCCCGCCAAGCCCCTGCGGTGGTGACCGTCGCGGCCGGCCGTGTGCTCGCTGTCCGCCGTGGCTCCGCCGCGCCGCTCGCGCGCGCGCGCGGGCGGCCGTGCCGGGGAGGGGCGCCCTGCCCCCCCCTCTCCGCGGCCCGGTCTCGGCAGAAAGGGACCGTGTTGGCGCGGTCGGCCGCGGGGGCCGGCCCGCTGGCTTCGAAGCGGGCGACGGTGGCGGAGGGCGCGTGCTCTCCGCCCTCCCGCGGCTTTGCGGGGTCGTGCGGCCGCCAGGGCCCGCTGCTGCGCTCTCCTTGGCCGCTGCCGCAGGCTCGTGCGCGCGGCGCCGCGCCTGGCGCTGCCGCGCCTCTCCCCTCGACGGCCTTCTCTCTCCTTGGACGCACCGGTGGCGCCGTTGCCGCCGGCCGTTGCCGCTCGACCGCCTGCCCGCCGAGGCTTGAGTGCTCGGCGGTCCCTCCGTCGCCGGAGGCCGGCGAGTGCGGGTGACCCCGGGCCCGAGCGGCGGCGTCGCCGCTCGGTGAGTGTCCCCCTGGGGGACGGTCGGCCGGAAGGCGCCCGCTGTCGCCGCCGGCGGTCCCGTCCCGGGCCCTGCCCGTCGCTTCCCCGTCGCCCTTCCCGGCCGCGCGTGGGCCGAAGGGGTGCGGGCGGCCGCGGGGGCGCTTCCCCGCCCGGTCTCCGAGTGGAAACGAGGAGAGCGGGCGTTGCTCCCCCGGCTCAGCGCCGTACGCCTTCTTGCCCGGGCGCGTGCCCGCGGAAGGGGGCTCCGAAGGTGCGAAGCGGCGGCGGCGGTTCCGGGAGGGCGGCGGCGGTGGCGGTGGGTCTCGCCGTCCGGCGGGCCTCGGGTGCTCGCGATGCCGGCTCGGTTCCCGGCGGCGTCCGCCTCCGGTGCCGGCGGCGGAGCTGGGCTTGCCGGGCGCTTTGCCTTCCCGGCGGGCGCGGTCCCGCGGGGGGGGCGCGCCGGCGGAGCGGTGTTCGCCGCGTGCGTCTCGGGCGTTGCGGGGGTCGCTGGGGAGAAGCCGGCTGCGCGGTGACGCGGCGGCGCTCCGCGAGTCTGCGGAGCGGCGAAGGGAGCCGAGCGTGAGCAGCGGGGTCTGGTGGCCGTTACCCCCCGCCGTGGGCCGCGGGCGCGTGTCGTCTCGTGATCGAGGCCGGGCGGGATCCGACGCCCCCCCGCGGTCTGGCGCGCGCCGCGCCAGCCCCTCTGCGCGGAGGCCGGGCCGAGCCCGGGCGCCTGGGCCGCCTCCGAAGGCCGGCACGCGAGGCGGCGTCTCCCCTTGCGGGGGGAGGCGGGCCGGGAGCGCGGGCTCCCCCGCCTTTGTCGACCTTGGGAGCGTTCCGTGGGTTTCTTCTTTTTTTTCCACCCTCCTCCTCCTCCGTTTGTCGTTGTGCTCGTACGGTCGAAGGGAGGCGCGCGCGCGCCAGCGTGGCGTCCTCGCCGAAAGAGACAGGGGTCTGCTCCACGTGAGCGGTCCCGGCCCCTCCGCGCGTGCGGAGCCGGTGCCGAAAGCCAGACAACTCTTAGCGGTGGATCACTCGGCTCGTGCGTCGATGAAGAACGCAGCTAGCTGCGAGAATTAATGTGAATTGCAGGACACATTGATCATCGACACTTCGAACGCACTTGCGGCCCCGGGTTCCTCCCGGGGCTACGCCTGTCTGAGCGTCGCTTGACGATCAATCGCCGTCCGGGGGCCACCCCGGCGGCGCGGCTGGGGTTGCCTCGCAGGCCCGTCGTCCGCGGCCGGCGGCGGCGGCGGCGGCGGCGGCGGCGGCGGCGGCGGCGGCGTCCGGCCGGTGCCCGGAGGGGGAAGGCGGCGGGGGCCGGCGAGGGAAGCGTTTTTCCTCGGCGGTTTCTCGGGGCCTTTTTTTCCCTGCGGGGCCCGGTCGGTCGTCGGCGTCGTCGCGGTCCGTCCGTCCGTCCGTCCGTCCGTCCGTCGCGTGCCGC
>NW_028120718.1:177500-187500 GCF_965178545.1 Coloeus monedula | reverse complement strand
TCCTCGCCGCGCCCGGCGCCCCGGCTCGGCGCCCGGCGCCGGGGTAGACCTGTTGCCTTCGCCGCTCGGCCCCGCCGGCCCGACCAGTTGGCGCCGGGGTAGACCTGTTGCCTTCGCCGCTCGGCCCCGCCGGCCCGACCAGTTGGCGCCGGGGTAGACCTGTTGCCTTCGCCGCTCGGCCCCGCCGGCCCGACGAGATGGCGCCGGGGTAGACCTGTTGCCTTCGCCGCTCGGCCCCGCCGGCCCGACCAGTTGGCGCCGGGGTAGAGCTGTTCGCCGTCCTCGCCGCGCCCGGCGCCCCGGCCCGGCGCCGGGGTAGACCTGTTGCCTTCGCCGCTCGGCCCCGCCGGCCCGACCAGTTGGCGCCGGGGTAGACCTGTTGCCTTCGCCGCTCGGCCCCGCCGGCCCGGCTCCCGGCGCCGGGGTAGACCTGTTGCCTTCGCCGCTCGGCCCCGCCGGCCCGACCAGTTGGCGCCGGGGTAGACCTGTTGCCTTCGCCGCTCGGCCCCGCCGGCCCGACCAGTTGGCGCCGGGGTAGAGCTGTTCGCCGTCCTCGCCGCGCCCGGCGCCCCGGCCGGGCTCCCGGCGCCGGGGTAGACCTGTTGCCTTCGCCGCTCGGCCCCGCCGGCCCGACGAGTTGGCGCCGGGGTAGAGCTGTTCGCCGTCCTCGCCGCGCCCGGCTCCCGGGCTAGACCTGCTGTCCCCGTCAGGCGGCCCCAGCCCGACGCCTAGCGCCGGGCTAGACCTGCTGCCCCCGTCCGGCCCTGCCGGCTTGGCGTTTAGCGCCGGGGTAGAGCTGTTTGCTGTCCTCGCCTGGCCCTGCCCAGCCCGGCGCCCGGCGCCGGGCTAGACCTCTTGTCCTCCCCCGTCCGGCCCGATGGGGTTTTTCCGTTTGGCCCCGGGCTAGAGCTGTGTTCCCCGTCCGGCCCGATGGGTTTGCCGTGTAGCGGCGGGCAGAGCTCTCGTTCCAGGCCCCACTTGGAACTGTAGTCGCGTGAGCGGCCCGTAGATTTGTTTCCTGTGTAGATTTCTCCTCCTGGAGCTCGAGGCCTGCCGCCAGCGCTCCCCTCCCCCTCCCCCCGCTCCCCCGCCCCCCCAAGGTGGGTAGAGCCGGCCTCCCCTCCTGGTGCTGGGGAGACCAGGTCTCGTCGATGGGACCCGCAGCCCCGGGACCCAGTCCGGGCCCGCGAGCAGGTCCGGCCGCCCCGCACGCGCACGCGCGCACCCGCCACACGCGGCCGCTCGCGCGCGCTGGTTCCCCCCCCCCCCCCCCCCAAAAGCTGGGGCGTGAAGGCGAGTGACTGTCGGTCCCAGAGGGCGGCGTCCCTGCCGGCTGCATACCTGAGCGGCCGTCAGCGTCACCCCCTGCCGCGCGCTTCCCCAGCTCCGGCCCGCCCTGCCGCCGCCCTGCCTGCAGCCCGCTCCCCCCGCCACTGCCGGAGAGGGGAGGAGGGAGTCTTTAGGAGCCAGCGGCGTTCCCGCCACCTCCGTGCCCAAACGGACAGCAGCGTCCGCTCTCTAAGCCCGGCTCCCGGCCCTCGAAAGCCTGCCGTGCCCTTGCCTCGCCTCCCACCTTGATTTCTGCCTCTCTCACTCCCTCATCCGCCCGCCTCGCTTCCGTCCTGCCGCAGCCTTGACCGGGGCTGGGGGTAGGCAGGAAGGAACGCCATCGAACCAAAAGGCTCAGAGCGACCGGAACAGGATGCTTCTTCAAAAAGAGACAGTGCCAAGCATCCCGCCACCACCTCCAGACTGTCGCTGGCCCTACTTCTGCACCACTTTGGCCTGCTCGCCGAACACCCTGGCTGCCTCGGCACCCAAGTCCTCGTCCCCCTGCTGCTGCTGCTGCTGCTGCCGCCGCCGCCGCCGCCGCCGCCGCCGTCCGAACTGGCTGATGGGACCCTGGGCAGGGGCGGGAAAAGTCTGAGGGTGGCGCCAGGGAGGCTGATGGTGGAGAGCAAGAGCGCCCCCAAGCCTCGAGAGACAGGGCGACGGGAGGGAGGGGGAGGGAGCGCGTCGCCTGTGTCGGTGTGTGTCTGTCTGTGTCTATGTGCGTGCAGCTGTGGCCGTCGGCGGCAAAAAGAGAGGGGGGCGGCGGGGCTGTGAGTGGGTCTGATAGACCCTGCGTCTGCCTACCTCTCCGTGTCAACATGGGCCGAGGGCCGCCGGCTCGCTGCCGGCCGGGAGCGCCACGGCGCGGCTCCCCCGCGGCTCGCCGGGGCGGCGGCGGGGGCCGGGCACCTCGGCGGACCCCGGAAGAACCGGCCCGAAGGCGGCCGCCCGGCCCCGGCCCGGGCCCCGGACCCCGCCGGAGGGCGGGGCTCCTCCCGCCGGAGGCCGCCGGCTCGCTGCCGGCCGGGAGCGCCACGGCGCGGCTCCCCCGCGGCTCGCCGGGGCGGCGGCGGGGGCCGGGCACCTCGGCGGACCCCGGAAGAACCGGCCCGAAGGCGGCCGCCCGGCCCCGGCCCGGGCCCCGGACCCCGCCGGAGGGCGGGGCTCCTCCCGCCGGAGGCCGCCGGCTCGCTGCCGGCCGGGAGCGCCACGGCGCGGCTCCCCCGCGGCTCGCCGGGGCGGCGGCGGGGGCCGGGCACCTCGGCGGACCCCGGAAGAACCGGCCCGAAGGCGGCCGCCCGGCCCCGGCCCGGGCCCCGGACCCCGCCGGCGGGCGGGGCTCCTCCCGCCGGAGGCCGCCGGCTCGCTGCCGGCCTGGAGCGCCACGGCGCGGCTCCCCCGCGGCTCGCCGGGGCGGCGGCGGGGGCCGGGCACCTCGGCGGACCCCGGAAGAACCGGCCCGAAGGCGGCCGCCCGGCCCCGGCCCGGGCCCCGGACCCCGCCGGCGGGCGGGGCTCCTCCCGCCGGAGGCCGCCGGCTCGCTGCCGGCCGGGAGCGCCACGGCGCGGCTCCCCCGCGGCTCGCCGGGGCGGCGGCGGGGGCCGGGCACCTCGGCGGACCCCGGAAGAACCGGCCCGAAGGCGGCCGCCCGGCCCCGGCCCGGGTCCCGGACCCCGCCGGAGGGCGGGGCTCCTCCCGCCGGAGGCCGCCGGCTCGCTGCCGGCCGGGAGCGCCACGGCGCGGCTCCCCCGCGGCTCGCCGGGGCGGCGGCGGGGGCCGGGCACCTCGGCGGACCCCGGAAGAACCGGCCCGAAGGCGGCCGCCCGGCCCCGGCCCGGGCCCCGGCCCCCGCCGGAGGGCGGGGCTCCTCCCGCCGGAGGCCGCCGGCTCGCTGCCGGCCGGGAGCGCCACGGCGCGGCTCCCCCGCGGCTCGCCGGGGCGGCGGCGGGGGCCGGGCACCTCGGCGGACCCCGGAAGAACCGGCCCGAAGGCGGCCGCCCGGCCCCGGCCCGGGCCCCGGCCCCCGCCGGAGGGCGGGGCTCCTCCCGCCGGAGGCCGCCGGCTCGCTGCCGGCCGGGAGCGCCACGGCGCGGCTCCCCCGCGGCTCGCCGGGGCGGCGGCGGGGGCCGGGCACCTCGGCGGACCCCGGAAGAACCGGCCCGAAGGCGGCCGCCCGGCCCCGGCCCGGGCCCCGGACCCCGCCGGCGGGCGGGGCTCCTCCCGCCGGAGGCCGCCGGCTCGCTGCCGGCCTGGAGCGCCACGGCGCGGCTCCCCCGCGGCTCGCCGGGGCGGCGGCGGGGGCCGGGCACCTCGGCGGACCCCGGAAGAACCGGCCCGAAGGCGGCCGCCCGGCCCCGGCCCGGGCCCCGGACCCCGCCGGCGGGCGGGGCTCCTCCCGCCGGAGGCCGCCGGCTCGCTGCCGGCCGGGAGCGCCACGGCGCGGCTCCCCCGCGGCTCGCCGGGGCGGCGGCGGGGGCCGGGCACCTCGGCGGACCCCGGAAGAACCGGCCCGAAGGCGGCCGCCCGGCCCCGGCCCGGGCCCCGGACCCCGCCGGAGGGCGGGGCTCCTCCCGCCGGAGGCCGCCGGCTCGCTGCCGGCCGGGAGCGCCACGGCGCGGCTCCCCCGCGGCTCGCCGGGGCGGCGGCGGGGGCCGGGCACCTCGGCGGACCCCGGAAGAACCGGCCCGAAGGCGGCCGCCCGGCCCCGGCCCGGGCCCCGGCCCCCGCCGGAGGGCGGGGCTCCTCCCGCCGGAGGCCGCCGGCTCGCTGCCGGCCGGGAGCGCCACAGCGCGGCTCCCCCGCGGCTCGCCGGGGCGGCGGCGGGGGCCGGGCACCTCGGCGGACCCCGGAAGAACCGGCCCGAAGGCGGCCGCCCGGCCCCGGCCCGGGCCCCGGACCCCGCCGGCGGGCGGGGCTCCTCCCGCCGGAGGCCGCCGGCTCGCTGCCGGCCTGGAGCGCCACGGCGCGGCTCCCCCGCGGCTCGCCGGGGCGGCGGCGGGGGCCGGGCACCTCGGCGGGTCCCGAAAGAACCGTTCCGAAGGCGGCCGCCCGGCCTGGCTCGGCCCCGGCCCCGGCCCCCTCCTGGTGGGCGGGGCCAGTCGCGCCGGCGGCCGTCGGCTTCGTTTCCTGTTCCTCCCTATGTACCTGCTTCCCCCTCCCGCTGTCTCCCTAGAGGCGCTCTGCTCTGGTGGAGCTGGGCGTGGTGCCCGGGGTGGGGTGGGGAGTCCGTTTTGATGCGTCAACGTGTGTGGGCTGGCCGACCTAAGGGCACACGGTCCTCCTGAGCGTGGCCAGGTGTGCTGTGGGCCTCCAAGAAAACGAAATAAAATGTGCAAAGAAATTTTTTTCCCCCCAGGAAACTTTCTTGTTCCTAGCAGAAGAAAGATGTACTCGTTCAAAAACTAAAGGTTGATTTTCGTCGAAAATATTTATTGGTCTTGACCCGGGTTCTCCGGCGGGCCAGGGCTGCTAGAGCCATCGGGTTCCGGGGCGTTCCGGGGCTGTGGGGTTCCCCCGGCTCTGGGAGGGCAGGAAGATGCCTTGACTCCGGGGTCGGCCGCGCCCACCAGCTGTTGCCGGAGCCGTCAGCGTACCGTCCCGGCGGCATCCGGCCAGAGGGCGAACAAGTATACGCGGATCGGGGGCCCGGCCGCGGCGGCCAGCCGCGCCCCGAGGCCGCCGGCGAGGCCGCCGCGGCGTCGCCCGGTCGCCGGGCGAACAGGTCTACCCGGCGCCGGGGCGGCCCCGGGAGGACAGGTCTACCCGGATCCGGGCCCGGCCGCGGCGGCCAGCCGCGCCCCGAGGCCGCCGGCGTGGCCGCCGCGGCGTCGCCCGGTCGCGGGGCGAACAGGTCTACCCGGCGCCGGGGCGGCCCCGGGAGGACAGGTCTACCCGGATCCGGGCCCGGCCGCGGCGGCCAGCCGCGCCCCGAGGCCGCCGGCGAGGCCGCCGCGGCGTCGCCCGGTCGCCGGGCGAACAGGTCTACCCGGCGCCGGGGCGGCCCCGGGAGGACAGGTCTACCCGGATCCGGGCCCGGCCGCGGCGGCCAGCCGCGCCCCGAGGCCGCCGGCGAGGCCGCCGCGGCGTCGCCCGGTCGCGGGGCGAACAGGTCTACCCGGCGCCGGGGCGGCCCCGGGAGGACAGGTCTACCCGGATCCGGGCCCGGCCGC
Source organism: Coloeus monedula (assembly GCF_965178545.1). Taxonomy (NCBI): domain Eukaryota; kingdom Metazoa; phylum Chordata; class Aves; order Passeriformes; family Corvidae; genus Coloeus; species Coloeus monedula. The sequence continues at coordinate 181,999 of NW_028120718.1, read as the reverse complement.
GGCGGCCAGCCGCGCCCCGAGGCCGCCGGCGTGGCCGCCGCGGCGTCGCCCGGTCGCGGGGCGAACAGGTCTACCCGGCGCCGGGGCGGCCCCGGGAGGACAGGTCTACCCGGATCCGGGCCCGGCCGCGGCGGCCAGCCGCGCCCCGAGGCCGCCGGCGTGGCCGCCGCGGCGTCGCCCGGTCGCCGGGCGAACAGGTCTACCCGGCGCCGGGGCGGCCCCGGGAGGACAGGTCTACCCGGATCCGGGCCCGGCCGCGGCGGCCAGCCGCGCCCCGAGGCCGCCGGCGTGGCCGCCGCGGCGTCGCCCGGTCGCGGGGCGAACAGGTCTACCCGGCGCCGGGGCGGCCCCGGGAGGACAGGTCTACCCGGATCCGGGCCCGGCCGCGGCGGCCAGCCGCGCCCCGAGGCCGCCGGCGTGGCCGCCGCGGCGTCGCCCGGTCGCGGGGCGAACAGGTCTACCCGGCGCCGGGGCGGCCCCGGGAGGACAGGTCTACCCGGATCCGGGCCCGGCCGCGGCGGCCAGCCGCGCCCCGAGGCCGCCGGCGAGGCCGCCGCGGCGTCGCCCGGTCGCGGGGCGAACAGGTCTACCCGGCGCCGGGGCGGCCCCGGGAGGACAGGTCTACCCGGATCCGGGCCCGGCCGCGGCGGCCAGCCGCGCCCCGAGGCCGCCGGCGTGGCCGCCGCGGCGTCGCCCGGTCGCGGGGCGAACAGGTCTACCCGGCGCCGGGGCGGCCCCGGGAGGACAGGTCTACCCGGATCCGGGCCCGGCCGCGGCGGCCAGCCGCGCCCCGAGGCCGCCGGCGTGGCCGCCGCGGCGTCGCCCGGTCGCGGGGCGAACAGGTCTACCCGGCGCCGGGGCGGCCCCGGGAGGACAGGTCTACCCGGATCCGGGCCCGGCCGCGGCGGCCAGCCGCGCCCCGAGGCCGCCGGCGAGGCCGCCGCGGCGTCGCCCGGTCGCGGGGCGAACAGGTCTACCCGGCGCCGGGGCGGCCCCGGGAGGACAGGTCTACCCGGATCCGGGCCCGGCCGCGGCGGCCAGCCGCGCCCCGAGGCCGCCGGCGTGGCCGCCGCGGCGTCGCCCGGTCGCGGGGCGAACAGGTCTACCCGGCGCCGGGGCGGCCCCGGGAGGACAGGTCTACCCGGATCCGGGCCCGGCCGCGGCGGCCGGCCGCGCCCCGAGGCCGCCGGCGTGGCCGCCGCGGCGTCGCCCGGTCGCGGGGCGAACAGGTCTACCCGGCGCCGGGGCGGCCCCGGGAGGACAGGTCTACCCGGATCCGGGCCCGGCCGCGGCGGCCAGCCGCGCCCCGAGGCCGCCGGCGTGGCCGCCGCGGCGTCGCCCGGTCGCGGGGCGAACAGGTCTACCCGGCGCCGGGGCGGCCCCGGGAGGACAGGTCTACCCGGATCCGGGCCCGGCCGCGGCGGCCAGCCGCGCCCCGAGGCCGCCGGCGAGGCCGCCGCGGCGTCGCCCGGTCGCGGGGCGAACAGGTCTACCCGGCGCCGGGGCGGCCCCGGGAGGACAGGTCTACCCGGATCCGGGCCCGGCCGCGGCGGCCAGCCGCGCCCCGAGGCCGCCGGCGAGGCCGCCGCGGCGTCGCCCGGTCGCGGGGCGAACAGGTCTACCCGGCGCCGGGGCGGCCCCGGGAGGACAGGTCTACCCGGATCCGGGCCCGGCCGCGGCGGCCAGCCGCGCCCCGAGGCCGCCGGCGAGGCCGCCGCGGCGTCGCCCGGTCGCGGGGCGAACAGGTCTACCCGGCGCCGGGGCGGCCCCGGGAGGACAGGTCTACCCGGATCCGGGCCCGGCCGCGGCGGCCAGCCGCGCCCCGAGGCCGCCGGCGTGGCCGCCGCGGCGTCGCCCGGTCGCGGGGCGAACAGGTCTACCCGGCTCCGGCGGGACTTGGGCAAAGTTCGGCAGGGGCCGGGTAGACGTGTTGCCCCACCCGTCCTGGAAGTTCACCAAGGGGTCGCTGTTTTTGGCTGCCTCCAGTTGCGTCATGGTAGGAGGCGGCGTGCGCCGGCGCACCGCCCCGGTCAAGTACGATTGGTTCTCTTGGAGGCGTCCGGGGCCTCGGACTCGCCTGTCCGTATTATGGGAGCGGGTGATGGGCCGTGTCCCCGCAGGCTGGCGGTGCCTGTGTCGAAGGCCGAGAGCGGCGGCCGCGCGTGCGGCTGCCATGAACGAAGAGTGTCGAACGAGCCGGATACGAGTCGCGTGGCTTTATCCGGGTTTCACCGCCCCCGTGACGGGCAAGGCCGAAAAACCGCGAGCTGCTTGGCAGCCTAGGTGGGGTGGAGAGAGCCGTGAGTGTGTCCCCCCTCCGACCCTGGCGGCTGCCGACTCTGCGCAGAGGGGGCCGCAGGGAAAATCCGGTGGTGGCCGAGGCGGCGGCGCCTCGTTCCTTTCCTGCCCGGCCTTAAGCCGGCGCCCGCTGGGCGGGCTCGGTTTTCGGCTGTCAGTCCAGTGCGGTGGCTGGCAGCCGGTGGGGCGGCCGCGGCCGGGGGTGCTCCGTTTCGCGGAGGTCCGACAGGGCTTTCCCCGGCCCTTCCCTGAGAGCTCCGAGGATGACGGGCCCAGTTGGCCGAGGTGGCGGCGCCCCGTTCCCGGCTCCCGACCTGTGCTTGGTGTGTCGGTGGTGCCACGGGGACGCTCGGTGGGGCGCGCGGCCTTGCCTCGGCCTCGCCCGGTTGGCCGAGGGGCTCGGTGACGGGAGTCGCCCGATGTTGCTGCGGGGCGGGGCGGCGGCGCCTCGCCCCTTGCCGGCTGTGTTGTTGAAGTTGTCCCCCCTCCTCGGCCCTAAGCCGGGGAACCCGCGTAGCGGGTGGGAATGTCTCAGGGGCGGCGGCCGGCCTGCGGTGGCCGGCCTGCCGAGAGTGGACCGGAAGCCCGACAGAGAGCCCTGGGAGAATGCTGCTGGCGAGGCGGCGGCGCCTCGCCCTTCCTTGTTTTCGGCCGGCGTTGGCTGAGCCGCGACGCTGGGGCGGCCCGTGGTGTCTGGCCTGTCCCGGCTGTAGTGGTTGCCGGCGGGCTGGGTTGTGAGAAGGTCCACGGTTTCAGGCGTGCGTGCCGGCTTGTGCGGTTGCAGTGGGGGGTGCCCGCCCCGGCCTACGCTTCTTTTTTTTTCTTTTTCCCCCCCACCTTGCGGCCTTAAGCCGCCGCGGCACGACGGGGGAAGCGCGGCACGAAGGCGCGCGGGCCACGAACGCAAAATGGGAAGGAAGGAAGGAAGCGTTCGAGAGGTCGTTTTTGGGAGCGTGTGCTGGGGGGGAGTGAGAGGCGCGGGCCTCGCCCCCCGGGCCCGCGGCCCCCGTGGGTAGCACGGGGTCACGTGACGCGCTGTCGGTCGTGCCTTTTTTTTTCTTTTCTGCTTCTTTGCCGTTCCCCCCGGCTTTTCCGGGGGGAAGCCGATCGCCGCGAGGCGGGCGAAAGCCGGTGGCCCGTGGGCATGGTCGGTGGCACTTTCTCGCACGCTCGGCAAGGTTCCCTGGGGCGGCGGGAGCGCGGCCTGGCCGTGGCGCCTCCCTCCCCCGGTGGTCCCGTCCCGATGTTGTCTCGCTTAACGAAGGGAGCGGTTCGTCCGCAGCCGGGGTCGGGTGGCGGCACCCTCCCCGCGCTTCTCCGCTGTGACCGATGCGAAAGCTGCTGCGAAGTCGGCCCGCCGGCGTCGGCGGCCTCGGGTGCGTCGGGGAGGCTCGTTGGCGCCAAGCCGCGGGCAGGGCCTCTCGGGGACGTGTCCCGCCCGTGGAAAAGCAGCCCCGCGTCCGTCTGCCCGCTGCCCGCCTGGAACCGTGGCGGAGCTCGGCCGGTGGTGGGTGCGCGCTTCGGGCTGCCGTTGTCCCAGGACCGAGGCCGCGGGGCCTTCTTTCGCTCCTCTTTTCTCAGCCGATCGATGAGGCTTTTCGGGTCGCGTCGGAAAGGGCCCCCGGCGGGCCGGCTCTTCCGGGGCTCTCTGTAATGGGGAAGCCGCGGCGGTGTCCGGTGCTCGGGCAGGGCGGTCTCCTTTCCAATTCGCTTCCCGTCGCAGGCGAGGTGTCGCCGCTCCCGCTGCCGGGAGGGCGTCTTTACCGTCCCGGGCTGTGTGACGGCCGCGTGGCCCCGCGAGCCCTCAGGTGTCCTTCAAACCACGCGAGGTCGCTGGTGCTGGCCCCGGCCCGGGTTGTGCCCGTGGGTGCCGGCCGCGAGCAGCGCTTGGGCGGCGGTGCGGCTCGAGCTGTGAGCCCCCGAGAGAGAGCGAGTCCCAGAGAGAAAGGGGGAAAGGGAAAAAACCCCGCTTGTGTGGTGGCACGGTTGGGGGAAAAGAGCCCACCGCGCGCGTGTACCGCACGGCGCTCGTTTGCCGCGTCGCCGCCTGCTGCAGAGCGAGCCGCCCCGGCCGAGGGGCCTCGGTGTCCGGGCCGCGCCCGCCTCGTCGGGTCGCTGTCTCCTCTAGCACATCCGGTGCTTTTTTTCTTTTTTTCCGCGTTGGCCCGGTGGGGGGGAGGCCGTGTCGGGGGGGATTTCGC
>NW_028120718.1:155000-165000 GCF_965178545.1 Coloeus monedula | reverse complement strand
GCTGTTCGCCGTCCTCGCCGCGCCCGGCGCCCCGGCCCGGCGCCCGGCGCCGGGGTAGACCTGTTGCCTTCGCCGCTCGGCCCCGCCGGCCCGACCAGTTGGCGCCGGGGTAGACCTGTTGCCTTCGCCGCTCGGCCCCGCCGGCCCGGCTCCCGGCGCCGGGGTAGACCTGTTGCCTTCGCCGCTCGGCCCCGCCGGCCCGACCAGTTGGCGCCGGGGTAGAGCTGTTCGCCGTCCTCGCCGCGCCCGGCGCCCCGGCCCGGCGCCCGGCGCCGGGGTAGACCTGTTGCCTTCGCCGCTCGGCCCCGCCGGCCCGACCAGTTGGCGCCGGGGTAGAGCTGTTGCCTTCGCCGCTCGGCCCCGCCGGCCCGACCAGTTGGCGCCGGGGTACACCTGTTGCCTTCGCCGTCCTCGCCGCGCCCGGCCCGACGAGATGGCGCCGGGGTAGACCTGTTGCCTTCGCCGCTCGGCCCCGCCGGCCCGACCAGTTGGCGCCGGGGTAGACCTGTTGCCTTCGCCGCTCGGCCCCGCCGGCCCGACCAGTTGGCGCCGGGGTAGACCTGTTCGCCGTCCTCGCCGCGCCCGGCGCCCCGGCCCGGCGCCCGGCGCCGGGGTAGACCTGTTGCCTTCGCCGCTCGGCCCCGCCGGCCCGGCTCCCGGCGCCGGGGTAGACCTGTTGCCTTCGCCGCTCGGCCCCGCCGGCCCGACCAGTTGGCGCCGGGGTAGACCTGTTGCCTTCGCCGCTCGGCCCCGCCGGCCCGACGAGATGGCGCCGGGGTAGACCTGTTGCCTTCGCCGCTCGGCCCCGCCGGCCCGACCAGTTGGCGCCGGGGTAGACCTGTTGCCTTCGCCGCTCGGCCCCGCCGGCCCGGCTCCCGGCGCCGGGGTAGACCTGTTGCCTTCGCCGCTCGGCCCCGCCGGCCCGACCAGTTGGCGCCGGGGTAGACCTGTTGCCTTCGCCGCTCGGCCCCGCCGGCCCGACCAGTTGGCGCCGGGGTAGAGCTGTTGCCTTCGCCGCTCGGCCCCGCCGGCCCGACGAGATGGCGCCGGGGTAGACCTGTTGCCTTCGCCGCTCGGCCCCGCCGGCCCGACGAGATGGCGCCGGGGTAGAGCTGTTGCCTTCGCCGCTCGGCCCCGCCGGCCCGACCAGTTGGCGCCGGGGTAGACCTGTTGCCTTCGCCGCTCGGCCCCGCCGGCCCGACGAGATGGCGCCGGGGTAGACCTGTTGCCTTCGCCGCTCGGCCCCGCCGGCCCGACCAGTTGGCGCCGGGGTAGACCTGTTGCCTTCGCCGCTCGGCCCCGCCGGCCCGGCTCCCGGCGCCGGGGTAGACCTGTTGCCTTCGCCGCTCGGCCCCGCCGGCCCGACCAGTTGGCGCCGGGGTAGAGCTGTTCGCCGTCCTCGCCGCGCCCGGCGCCCCGGCCCGGCGCCCGGCGCCGGGGTAGACCTGTTGCCTTCGCCGCTCGGCCCCGCCGGCCCGGCTCCCGGCGCCGGGGTAGACCTGTTGCCTTCGCCGCTCGGCCCCGCCGGCCCGACCAGTTGGCGCCGGGGTAGAGCTGTTCGCCGTCCTCGCCGCGCCCGGCTCCCGGGCTAGACCTGCTGTCCCCGTCAGGCGGCCCCAGCCCGACGCCTAGCGCCGGGCTAGACCTGCTGCCCCCGTCCGGCCCTGCCGGCTTGGCGTTTAGCGCCGGGGTAGAGCTGTTTGCTGTCCTCGCCTGGCCCTGCCCAGCCCGGCGCCCGGCGCCGGGCTAGACCTGTTGTCCTCCCCCGTCCGGCCCGATGGGGTTTTTCCGTTTGGCCCCGGGCTAGAGCTGTGTTCCCCGTCCGGCCCGATGGGTTTGCCGTGTAGCGGCGGGCAGAGCTCTCGTTCCAGGCCCCACTTGGAACTGTAGTCGCGTGAGCGGCCCGTAGATTTGTTTCCTGTGTAGATTTCTCCTCCTGGAGCTCGAGGCCTGCCGCCAGCGCTCCCCTCCCCCTCCCCCCGCTCCCCCCGCCCCCCCAAGGTGGGTAGAGCCGGCCTCCCCTCCTGGTGCTGGGGAGACCAGGTCTCGTCGATGGGACCCGCAGCCCCGGGACCCAGTCCGGGCCCGCGAGCAGGTCCGGCCGCCCCGCACGCGCACGCGCGCACCCGCCACACGCGGCCGCTCGCGCGCGCTGGTTCCCCCCCCCCCCCCCCCCCAAAAGCTGGGGCGTGAAGGCGAGTGACTGTCGGTCCCAGAGGGCGGCGTCCCTGCCGGCTGCATACCTGAGCGGCCGTCAGCGTCACCCCCTGCCGCGCGCTTCCCCAGCTCCGGCCCGCCCTGCCGCCGCCCTGCCTGCAGCCCGCTCCCCCCGCCACTGCCGGAGAGGGGAGGAGGGAGTCTTTAGGAGCCAGCGGCGTTCCCGCCACCTCCGTGCCCAAACGGACAGCAGCGTCCGCTCTCTAAGCCCGGCTCCCGGCCCTCGAAAGCCTGCCGTGCCCTTGCCTCGCCTCCCACCTTGATTTCTGCCTCTCTCACTCCCTCATCCGCCCGCCTCGCTTCCGTCCTGCCGCAGCCTTGACCGGGGCTGGGGGTAGGCAGGAAGGAACGCCATCGAACCAAAAGGCTCAGAGCGACCGGAACAGGATGCTTCTTCAAAAAGAGACAGTGCCAAGCATCCCGCCACCACCTCCAGACTGTCGCTGGCCCTACTTCTGCACCACTTTGGCCTGCTCGCCGAACACCCTGGCTGCCTCGGCACCCAAGTCCTCGTCCCCCTGCTGCGGCTGCTGCTGCTGCCGCCGCCGCCGCCGCCGCCGCCGCCGTCCGAACTGGCTGATGGGACCCTGGGCAGGGGCGGGAAAAGTCTGAGGGTGGCGCCAGGGAGGCTGATGGTGGAGAGCAAGAGCGCCCCCAAGCCTCGAGAGACAGGGCGACGGGAGGGAGGGGGAGGGAGCGCGTCGCCTGTGTCGGTGTGTGTCTGTCTGTGTCTATGTGCGTGCAGCTGTGGCCGTCGGCGGCAAAAAGAGAGGGGGGCGGCGGGGCTGTGAGTGGGTCTGATAGACCCTGCGTCTGCCTACCTCTCCGTGTCAACATGGGCCGAGGGCCGCCGGCTCGCTGCCGGCCGGGAGCGCCACGGCGCGGCTCCCCCGCGGCTCGCCGGGGCGGCGGCGGGGGCCGGGCACCTCGGCGGACCCCGGAAGAACCGGCCCGAAGGCGGCCGCCCGGCCCCGGCCCGGGCCCCGGACCCCGCCGGCGGGCGGGGCTCCTCCCGCCGGAGGCCGCCGGCTCGCTGCCGGCCGGGAGCGCCACGGCGCGGCTCCCCCGCGGCTCGCCGGGGCGGCGGCGGGGGCCGGGCACCTCGGCGGACCCCGGAAGAACCGGCCCGAAGGCGGCCGCCCGGCCCCGGCCCGGGTCCCGGACCCCGCCGGAGGGCGGGGCTCCTCCCGCCGGAGGCCGCCGGCTCGCTGCCGGCCGGGAGCGCCACGGCGCGGCTCCCCCGCGGCTCGCCGGGGCGGCGGCGGGGGCCGGGCACCTCGGCGGACCCCGGAAGAACCGGCCCGAAGGCGGCCGCCCGGCCCCGGCCCGGGCCCCGGACCCCGCCGGCGGGCGGGGCTCCTCCCGCCGGAGGCCGCCGGCTCGCTGCCGGCCGGGAGCGCCACGGCGCGGCTCCCCCGCGGCTCGCCGGGGCGGCGGCGGGGGCCGGGCACCTCGGCGGACCCCGGAAGAACCGGCCCGAAGGCGGCCGCCCGGCCCCGGCCCGGGTCCCGGACCCCGCCGGAGGGCGGGGCTCCTCCCGCCGGAGGCCGCCGGCTCGCTGCCGGCCGGGAGCGCCACGGCGCGGCTCCCCCGCGGCTCGCCGGGGCGGCGGCGGGGGCCGGGCACCTCGGCGGACCCCGGAAGAACCGGCCCGAAGGCGGCCGCCCGGCCCCGGCCCGGGCCCCGGCCCCCGCCGGAGGGCGGGGCTCCTCCCGCCGGAGGCCGCCGGCTCGCTGCCGGCCGGGAGCGCCACGGCGCGGCTCCCCCGCGGCTCGCCGGGGCGGCGGCGGGGGCCGGGCACCTCGGCGGACCCCGGAAGAACCGGCCCGAAGGCGGCCGCCCGGCCCCGGCCCGGGCCCCGGACCCCGCCGGCGGGCGGGGCTCCTCCCGCCGGAGGCCGCCGGCTCGCTGCCGGCCTGGAGCGCCACGGCGCGGCTCCCCCGCGGCTCGCCGGGGCGGCGGCGGGGGCCGGGCACCTCGGCGGGTCCCGAAAGAACCGTTCCGAAGGCGGCCGCCCGGCCTGGCTCGGCCCCGGCCCCGGCCCCCTCCTGGTGGGCGGGGCCAGTCGCGCCGGCGGCCGTCGGCTTCGTTTCCTGTTCCTCCCTATGTACCTGCTTCCCCCTCCCGCTGTCTCCCTAGAGGCGCTCTGCTCTGGTGGAGCTGGGCGTGGTGCCCGGGGTGGGGTGGGGAGTCCGTTTTGATGCGTCAACGTGTGTGGGCTGGCCGACCTAAGGGCACACGGTCCTCCTGAGCGTGGCCAGGTGTGCTGTGGGCCCCCAAGAAAACGAAATAAAATGTGCAAAGAAATTTTTTTCCCCCCAGGAAACTTTCTTGTTCCTAGCAGAAGAAAGATGTACTCGTTCAAAAACTAAAGGTTGATTTTCGTCGAAAATATTTATTGGTCTTGACCCGGGTTCTCCGGCGGGCCAGGGCTGCTAGAGCCATCGGGTTCCGGGGCGTTCCGGGGCTGTGGGGTTCCCCCGGCTCTGGGAGGGCAGGAAGATGCCTTGACTCCGGGGTCGGCCGCGCCCACCAGCTGTTGCCGGAGCCGTCAGCGTACCGTCCCGGCGGCATCCGGCCAGAGGGCGAACAAGTATACGCGGATCGGGGGCCCGGCCGCGGCGGCCAGCCGCGCCCCGAGGCCGCCGGCGAGGCCGCCGCGGCGTCGCCCGGTCGCCGGGCGAACAGGTCTACCCGGCGCCGGGGCGGCCCCGGGAGGACAGGTCTACCCGGATCCGGGCCCGGCCGCGGCGGCCAGCCGCGCCCCGAGGCCGCCGGCGTGGCCGCCGCGGCGTCGCCCGGTCGCGGGGCGAACAGGTCTACCCGGCGCCGGGGCGGCCCCGGGAGGACAGGTCTACCCGGATCCGGGCCCGGCCGCGGCGGCCAGCCGCGCCCCGAGGCCGCCGGCGTGGCCGCCGCGGCGTCGCCCGGTCGCGGGGCGAACAGGTCTACCCGGCGCCGGGGCGGCCCCGGGAGGACAGGTCTACCCGGATCCGGGCCCGGCCGCGGCGGCCAGCCGCGCCCCGAGGCCGCCGGCGAGGCCGCCGCGGCGTCGCCCGGTCGCGGGGCGAACAGGTCTACCCGGCGCCGGGGCGGCCCCGGGAGGACAGGTCTACCCGGATCCGGGCCCGGCCGCGGCGGCCAGCCGCGCCCCGAGGCCGCCGGCGTGGCCGCCGCGGCGTCGCCCGGTCGCGGGGCGAACAGGTCTACCCGGCGCCGGGGCGGCCCCGGGAGGACAGGTCTACCCGGATCCGGGCCCGGCCGCGGCGGCCAGCCGCGCCCCGAGGCCGCCGGCGTGGCCGCCGCGGCGTCGCCCGGTCGCGGGGCGAACAGGTCTACCCGGCGCCGGGGCGGCCCCGGGAGGACAGGTCTACCCGGATCCGGGCCCGGCCGCGGCGGCCAGCCGCGCCCCGAGGCCGCCGGCGAGGCCGCCGCGGCGTCGCCCGGTCGCGGGGCGAACAGGTCTACCCGGCGCCGGGGCGGCCCCGGGAGGACAGGTCTACCCGGATCCGGGCCCGGCCGCGGCGGCCAGCCGCGCCCCGAGGCCGCCGGCGAGGCCGCCGCGGCGTCGCCCGGTCGCGGGGCGAACAGGTCTACCCGGCGCCGGGGCGGCCCCGGGAGGACAGGTCTACCCGGATCCGGGCCCGGCCGCGGCGGCCAGCCGCGCCCCGAGGCCGCCGGCGAGGCCGCCGCGGCGTCGCCCGGTCGCGGGGCGAACAGGTCTACCCGGCGCCGGGGCGGCCCCGGGAGGACAGGTCTACCCGGATCCGGGCCCGGCCGCGGCGGCCAGCCGCGCCCCGAGGCCGCCGGCGAGGCCGCCGCGGCGTCGCCCGGTCGCGGGGCGAACAGGTCTACCCGGCGCCGGGGCGGCCCCGGGAGGACAGGTCTACCCGGATCCGGGCCCGGCCGCGGCGGCCAGCCGCGCCCCGAGGCCGCCGGCGAGGCCGCCGCGGCGTCGCCCGGTCGCGGGGCGAACAGGTCTACCCGGCGCCGGGGCGGCCCCGGGAGGACAGGTCTACCCGGATCCGGGCCCGGCCGCGGCGGCCAGCCGCGCCCCGAGGCCGCCGGCGAGGCCGCCGCGGCGTCGCCCGGTCGCGGGGCGAACAGGTCTACCCGGCGCCGGGGCGGCCCCGGGAGGACAGGTCTACCCGGATCCGGGCCCGGCCGCGGCGGCCAGCCGCGCCCCGAGGCCGCCGGCGAGGCCGCCGCGGCGTCGCCCGGTCGCGGGGCGAACAGGTCTACCCGGCGCCGGGGCGGCCCCGGGAGGACAGGTCTACCCGGATCCGGGCCCGGCCGCGGCGGCCGGCCGCGCCCCGAGGCCGCCGGCGTGGCCGCCGCGGCGTCGCCCGGTCGCGGGGCGAACAGGTCTACCCGGCGCCGGGGCGGCCCCGGGAGGACAGGTCTACCCGGATCCGGGCCCGGCCGCGGCGGCCAGCCGCGCCCCGAGGCCGCCGGCGAGGCCGCCGCGGCGTCGCCCGGTCGCGGGGCGAACAGGTCTACCCGGCGCCGGGGCGGCCCCGGGAGGACAGGTCTACCCGGATCCGGGCCCGGCCGCGGCGGCCGGCCGCGCCCCGAGGCCGCCGGCGAGGCCGCCGCGGCGTCGCCCGGTCGCGGGGCGAACAGGTCTACCCGGCGCCGGGGCGGCCCCGGGAGGACAGGTCTACCCGGATCCGGGCCCGGCCGCGGCGGCCAGCCGCGCCCCGAGGCCGCCGGCGAGGCCGCCGCGGCGTCGCCCGGTCGCGGGGCGAACAGGTCTACCCGGCGCCGGGGCGGCCCCGGGAGGACAGGTCTACCCGGATCCGGGCCCGGCCGCGGCGGCCAGCCGCGCCCCGAGGCCGCCGGCGTGGCCGCCGCGGCGTCGCCCGGTCGCGGGGCGAACAGGTCTACCCTGCTCCGGCGGGACTTGGGCAAAGTTCGGCAGGGGCCGGGTAGACGTGTTGCCCCACCCGTCCTGGAAGTTCACCAAGGGGTCGCTGTTTTTGGCTGCCTCCAGTTGCGTCATGGTAGGAGGCGGCGTGCGCCGGCGCACCGCCCCGGTCAAGTACGATTGGTTCTCTTGGAGGCGTCCGGGGCCTCGGACTCGCCTGTCCGTATTATGGGAGCGGGTGATGGGCCGTGTCCCCGCAGGCTGGCGGTGCCTGTGTCGAAGGCCGAGAGCGGCGGCCGCGCGTGCGGCTGCCACGAACGAAGAGTGTCGAACGAGCCGGATACGAGTCGCGTGGCTTTATCCGGGTTTCACCGCCCCCGTGACGGGCAAAGCCGAAAAACCGCGAGCTGCTTGGCAGCCTAGGTGGGGTGGAGAGAGCCGTGAGTGTGTCCCCCCTCCGACCCTGGCGGCTGCCGACTCTGCGCAGAGGGGGCCGCAGGGAAAATCCGGTGGTGGCCGAGGCGGCGGCGCCTCGTTCCTTTCCTGCCCGGCCTTAAGCCGGCGCCCGCTGGGCGGGCTCGGTTTTCGGCTGTCAGTCCAGTGCGGTGGCTGGCAGCCGGTGGGGCGGCCGCGGCCGGGGGTGCTCCGTTTCGCGGAGGTCCGACAGGGCTTTCCCCGGCCCTTCCCTGAGAGCTCCGAGGATGACGGGCCCAGTTGGCCGAGGTGGCGGCGCCCCGTTCCCGGCTCCCGACCTGTGCTTGGTGTGTCGGTGGTGCCACGGGGACGCTCGGTGGGGCGCGCGGCCTTGCCTCGGCCTCGCCCGGTTGGCCGAGGAGCTCGGTGACGGGAGTCGCCCGATGTTGCTGCGGGGCGGGGCGGCGGCGCCTCGCCCCTTGCCGGCTGTGTTGTTGAAGTTGTCCCCCCTCCTCGGCCCTAAGCCGGGGAACCCGCGTAGCGGGTGGGAATGTCTCAGGGGCGGCGGCCGGCCTGCGGTGGCCGGCCTGCCGAGAGTGGACCGGAAGCCCGACAGAGAGCCCTGGGAGAATGCTGCTGGCGAGGCGGCGGCGCCTCGCCCTTCCTTGTTTTCGGCCGGCGTTGGCTGAGCCGCGACGCTGGGGGCGGCCCGTGGTGTCTGGCCTGTCCCGGCTGTAGTGGTTGCCGGCGGGCTGGGTTGTGAGAAGGTCCACGGTTTCAGGCGTGCGTGCCGGCTTGTGCGGTTGCAGTGGGGGGTGCCCGCCCCGGCCTACGCTTCTTTCTTTTTCTTTTTCCCCCCCCACCTTGCGGCCTTAAGCCGCCGCGGCACGACGGGGGAAGCGCGGCACGAAGGCGCGCGGGCCACGAACGCAAAATGGGAAGGAAGGAAGGAAGCGTTCGAGAGGTCGTTTTTGGGAGCGTGTGCTGGGGGGGGAGTGAGAGGCGCGGGCCTCGCCCCCCGGGCCCGCGGCCCCCGTGGGTAGCACGGGGTCACGTGACGCGCTGTCGGTCGTGCCTTTTTTTTTCTTTTCTGCTTCTTTGCCGTTCCCCCCGGCTTTTCCGGGGGGAAGCCGATCGCCGCGAGGCGGGCGAAAGCCGGTGGCCCGTGGGCATGGTCGGTGGCACTTTCTCGCACGCTCGGCAAGGTTCCCTGGGGCGGCGGGAGCGCGGCCTGGCCGTGGCGCCTCCCTCCCCCGGTGGTCCCGTCCCGATGTTGTCTCGCTTAACGAAGGGAGCGGTTCGTCCGCAGCCGGGGTCGGGTGGCGGCACCCTCCCCGCGCTTCTCCGCTGTGACCGATGCGAAAGCTGCTGCGAAGTCGGCCCGCCGGCGTCGGCGGCCTCGGGTGCGTCGGGGAGGCTCGTTGGCGCCAAGCCGCGGGCAGGGCCTCTCGGGGACGTGTCCCGCCCGTGGAAAAGCAGCCCCGCGTCCGTCTGCCCGCTGCCCGCCTGGAACCGTGGCGGAGCTCGGCCGGTGGTGGGTGCGCGCTTCGGGCTGCCGTTGTCCCAGGACCGAGGCCGCGGGGCCTTCTTTCGCTCCTCTTTTCTCAGCCGATCGATGAGGCTTTTCGGGTCGCGTCGGAAAGGGCCCCCGGCGGGCCGGCTCTTCCGGGGCTCTCTGTAATGGGGAAGCCGCGGCGGTGTCCGGTGCTCGGGCAGGGCGGTCTCCTTTCCAATTCGCTTCCCGTCGCAGGCGAGGTGTCGCCGCTCCCGCTGCCGGGAGGGCGTCTTTACCGTCCCGGGCTGTGTGACGGCCGCGTGGCCCCGCGAGCCCTCAGGTGTCCTTCAAACCACGCGAGGTCGCTGGTGCTGGCCCCGGCCCGGGTTGTGCCCGTGGGTGCCGGCCGCGAGCAGCGCTTGGGCGGCGGTGCGGCTCGAGCTGTGAGCCCCCGAGAAGAGAGCGAGTCCCAGAGAGAAAAGGGGGAAAGGAAAAAAACCCCGCTTGTGTGGTGGCACGGTTGGGGGAAAAGAGCCCACCGCGCGCGTGTACCGCACGGCGCTCGTTTGCCGCGTCGCCGCCTGCTGCAGAGCGAGCCGCCCCGGCCGAGGGGCCTCGGTGTCCGGGCCGCGCCCGCCTCGTCGGGTCGCTGTCTCCTCTAGCACATCCGGTGCTTTTTTTCTTTTTTTCCGCGTTGGCCCGGTGGGGGGGAGGCCGTGTCGGGGGGGATTTCGCTCCGGGCGAGTCCCTTCGGCGGCTCGACCTCGCCGGCGGCCGGTCGCCCGCGACCGGTCGGCGGGCGGGGCCGGCCTCGGGGGCGGGTCAGCCCCAGCCGAGCACCCCGTCCCGCGTGCTGCGCGTGACTTTGGACGCGAGGCCGACTCTCGGAAGGGCGCGTGCCCCCGAGGAGGGCGTGACCGAAAGGCCCGTGTCACCCGAAGCCGAAAAGCTGCGCAGCGGTCCCGGCTCCTTGCCCGCGGCGGCGCGGGAAGGGCCGGCCGCCGGGG
>NW_028120718.1:135000-142500 GCF_965178545.1 Coloeus monedula | reverse complement strand
GTCCGGCCCGATGGGTTTGCCGTGTAGCGGCGGGCAGAGCTCTCGTTCCAGGCCCCACTTGGAACTGTAGTCGCGTGAGCGGCCCGTAGATTTGTTTCCTGTGTAGATTTCTCCTCCTGGAGCTCGAGGCCTGCCGCCAGCGCTCCCCTCCCCCTCCCCCCGCTCCCCCGCCCCCCCAAGGTGGGTAGAGCCGGCCTCCCCTCCTGGTGCTGGGGAGACCAGGTCTCGTCGATGGGACCCGCAGCCCCGGGACCCAGTCCGGGCCCGCGAGCAGGTCCGGCCGCCCCGCACGCGCACGCGCGCACCCGCCACACGCGGCCGCTCGCGCGCGCTGGTTCCCCCCCCCCCCCCCCCCCCAAAAGCTGGGGCGTGAAGGCGAGTGACTGTCGGTCCCAGAGGGCGGCGTCCCTGCCGGCTGCATACCTGAGCGGCCGTCAGCGTCACCCCCTGCCGCGCGCTTCCCCAGCTCCGGCCCGCCCTGCCGCCGCCCTGCCTGCAGCCCGCTCCCCCCGCCACTGCCGGAGAGGGGAGGAGGGAGTCTTTAGGAGCCAGCGGCGTTCCCGCCACCTCCGTGCCCAAACGGACAGCAGCGTCCGCTCTCTAAGCCCGGCTCCCGGCCCTCGAAAGCCTGCCGTGCCCTTGCCTCGCCTCCCACCTTGATTTCTGCCTCTCTCACTCCCTCATCCGCCCGCCTCGCTTCCGTCCTGCCGCAGCCTTGACCGGGGCTGGGGGTAGGCAGGAAGGAACGCCATCGAACCAAAAGGCTCAGAGCGACCGGAACAGGATGCTTCTTCAAAAAGAGACAGTGCCAAGCATCCCGCCACCACCTCCAGACTGTCGCTGGCCCTACTTCTGCACCACTTTGGCCTGCTCGCCGAACACCCTGGCTGCCTCGGCACCCAAGTCCTCGTCCCCCTGCTGCTGCTGCTGCTGCTGCCGCCGCCGCCGCCGCCGCCGCCGCCGTCCGAACTGGCTGATGGGACCCTGGGCAGGGGCGGGAAAAGTCTGAGGGTGGCGCCAGGGAGGCTGATGGTGGAGAGCAAGAGCGCCCCCAAGCCTCGAGAGACAGGGCGACGGGAGGGAGGGGGAGGGAGCGCGTCGCCTGTGTCGGTGTGTGTCTGTCTGTGTCTATGTGCGTGCAGCTGTGGCCGTCGGCGGCAAAAAGAGAGGGGGGCGGCGGGGCTGTGAGTGGGTCTGATAGACCCTGCGTCTGCCTACCTCTCCGTGTCAACATGGGCCGAGGGCCGCCGGCTCGCTGCCGGCCGGGAGCGCCACGGCGCGGCTCCCCCGCGGCTCGCCGGGGCGGCGGCGGGGGCCGGGCACCTCGGCGGACCCCGGAAGAACCGGCCCGAAGGCGGCCGCCCGGCCCCGGCCCGGGCCCCGGACCCCGCCGGAGGGCGGGGCTCCTCCCGCCGGAGGCCGCCGGCTCGCTGCCGGCCGGGAGCGCCACGGCGCGGCTCCCCCGCGGCTCGCCGGGGCGGCGGCGGGGGCCGGGCACCTCGGCGGACCCCGGAAGAACCGTTCCGAAGGCGGCCGCCCGGCCCCGGCCCGGGCCCCGGACCACGCCGGAGGGCGGGGCTCCTCCCGCCGGAGGCCGCCGGCTCGCTGCCGGCCGGGAGCGCCACGGCGCGGCTCCCCCGCGGCTCGCCGGGGCGGCGGCGGGGGCCGGGCACCTCGGCGGACCCCGGAAGAACCGGCCCGAAGGCGGCCGCCCGGCCCCGGCCCGGGCCCCGGACCCCGCCGGCGGGCGGGGCTCCTCCCGCCGGAGGCCGCCGGCTCGCTGCCGGCCGGGAGCGCCACGGCGCGGCTCCCCCGCGGCTCGCCGGGGCGGCGGCGGGGGCCGGGCACCTCGGCGGACCCCGGAAGAACCGGCCCGAAGGCGGCCGCCCGGCCCCGGCCCGGGCCCCGGACCCCGCCGGCGGGCGGGGCTCCTCCCGCCGGAGGCCGCCGGCTCGCTGCCGGCCGGGAGCGCCACGGCGCGGCTCCCCCGCGGCTCGCCGGGGCGGCGGCGGGGGCCGGGCACCTCGGCGGACCCCGGAAGAACCGGCCCGAAGGCGGCCGCCCGGCCCCGGCCCGGGCCCCGGACCCCGCCGGAGGGCGGGGCTCCTCCCGCCGGAGGCCGCCGGCTCGCTGCCGGCCGGGAGCGCCACGGCGCGGCTCCCCCGCGGCTCGCCGGGGCGGCGGCGGGGGCCGGGCACCTCGGCGGACCCCGGAAGAACCGGCCCGAAGGCGGCCGCCCGGCCCCGGCCCGGGCCCCGGACCCCGCCGGCGGGCGGGGCTCCTCCCGCCGGAGGCCGCCGGCTCGCTGCCGGCCGGGAGCGCCACGGCGCGGCTCCCCCGCGGCTCGCCGGGGCGGCGGCGGGGGCCGGGCACCTCGGCGGACCCCGGAAGAACCGGCCCGAAGGCGGCCGCCCGGCCCCGGCCCGGGCCCCGGACCCCGCCGGAGGGCGGGGCTCCTCCCGCCGGAGGCCGCCGGCTCGCTGCCGGCCGGGAGCGCCACGGCGCGGCTCCCCCGCGGCTCGCCGGGGCGGCGGCGGGGGCCGGGCACCTCGGCGGACCCCGGAAGAACCGGCCCGAAGGCGGCCGCCCGGCCCCGGCCCGGGCCCCGGCCCCCGCCGGAGGGCGGGGCTCCTCCCGCCGGAGGCCGCCGGCTCGCTGCCGGCCGGGAGCGCCACGGCGCGGCTCCCCCGCGGCTCGCCGGGGCGGCGGCGGGGGCCGGGCACCTCGGCGGGTCCCGAAAGAACCGTTCCGAAGGCGGCCGCCCGGCCTGGCTCGGCCCCGGCCCCGGCCCCCTCCTGGTGGGCGGGGCCAGTCGCGCCGGCGGCCGTCGGCTTCGTTTCCTGTTCCTCCCTATGTACCTGCTTCCCCCTCCCGCTGTCTCCCTAGAGGCGCTCTGCTCTGGTGGAGCTGGGCGTGGTGCCCGGGGTGGGGTGGGGAGTCCGTTTTGATGCGTCAACGTGTGTGGGCTGGCCGACCTAAGGGCACACGGTCCTCCTGAGCGTGGCCAGGTGTGCTGTGGGCCCCCAAGAAAACGAAATAAAATGTGCAAAGAAATTTTTTTCCCCCCAGGAAACTTTCTTGTTCCTAGCAGAAGAAAGATGTACTCGTTCAAAAACTAAAGGTTGATTTTCGTCGAAAATATTTATTGGTCTTGACCCGGGTTCTCCGGCGGGCCAGGGCTGCTAGAGCCATCGGGTTCCGGGGCGTTCCGGGGCTGTGGGGTTCCCCCGGCTCTGGGAGGGCAGGAAGATGCCTTGACTCCGGGGTCGGCCGCGCCCACCAGCTGTTGCCGGAGCCGTCAGCGTACCGTCCCGGCGGCATCCGGCCAGAGGGCGAACAAGTATACGCGGATCGGGGGCCCGGCCGCGGCGGCCAGCCGCGCCCCGAGGCCGCCGGCGTGGCCGCCGCGGCGTCGCCCGGTCGCGGGGCGAACAGGTCTACCCGACGCCGGGGCGGCCCCGGGAGGACAGGTCTACCCGGATCCGGGCCCGGCCGCGGCGGCCAGCCGCGCCCCGAGGCCGCCGGCGTGGCCGCCGCGGCGTCGCCCGGTCGCGGGGCGAACAGGTCTACCCGGCGCCGGGGCGGCCCCGGGAGGACAGGTCTACCCGGATCCGGGCCCGGCCGCGGCGGCCAGCCGCGCCCCGAGGCCGCCGGCGTGGCCGCCGCGGCGTCGCCCGGTCGCGGGGCGAACAGGTCTACCCGGCGCCGGGGCGGCCCCGGGAGGACAGGTCTACCCGGATCCGGGCCCGGCCGCGGCGGCCAGCCGCGCCCCGAGGCCGCCGGCGTGGCCGCCGCGGCGTCGCCCGGTCGCGGGGCGAACAGGTCTACCCGGCGCCGGGGCGGCCCCGGGAGGACAGGTCTACCCGGATCCGGGCCCGGCCGCGGCGGCCAGCCGCGCCCCGAGGCCGCCGGCGAGGCCGCCGCGGCGTCGCCCGGTCGCGGGGCGAACAGGTCTACCCGGCGCCGGGGCGGCCCCGGGAGGACAGGTCTACCCGGATCCGGGCCCGGCCGCGGCGGCCAGCCGCGCCCCGAGGCCGCCGGCGTGGCCGCCGCGGCGTCGCCCGGTCGCGGGGCGAACAGGTCTACCCGGCGCCGGGGCGGCCCCGGGAGGACAGGTCTACCCGGATCCGGGCCCGGCCGCGGCGGCCAGCCGCGCCCCGAGGCCGCCGGCGAGGCCGCCGCGGCGTCGCCCGGTCGCGGGGCGAACAGGTCTACCCGGCGCCGGGGCGGCCCCGGGAGGACAGGTCTACCCGGATCCGGGCCCGGCCGCGGCGGCCAGCCGCGCCCCGAGGCCGCCGGCGTGGCCGCCGCGGCGTCGCCCGGTCGCGGGGCGAACAGGTCTACCCGACGCCGGGGCGGCCCCGGGAGGACAGGTCTACCCGGATCCGGGCCCGGCCGCGGCGGCCAGCCGCGCCCCGAGGCCGCCGGCGAGGCCGCCGCGGCGTCGCCCGGTCGCGGGGCGAACAGGTCTACCCGGCGCCGGGGCGGCCCCGGGAGGACAGGTCTACCCGGATCCGGGCCCGGCCGCGGCGGCCGGCCGCGCCCCGAGGCCGCCGGCGTGGCCGCCGCGGCGTCGCCCGGTCGCGGGGCGAACAGGTCTACCCGGCGCCGGGGCGGCCCCGGGAGGACAGGTCTACCCGGATCCGGGCCCGGCCGCGGCGGCCAGCCGCGCCCCGAGGCCGCCGGCGAGGCCGCCGCGGCGTCGCCCGGTCGCGGGGCGAACAGGTCTACCCGGCGCCGGGGCGGCCCCGGGAGGACAGGTCTACCCGGATCCGGGCCCGGCCGCGGCGGCCAGCCGCGCCCCGAGGCCGCCGGCGTGGCCGCCGCGGCGTCGCCCGGTCGCAGGGCGAACAGGTCTACCCGACGCCGGGGCGGCCCCGGGAGGACAGGTCTACCCGGATCCGGGCCCGGCCGCGGCGGCCAGCCGCGCCCCGAGGCCGCCGGCGAGGCCGCCGCGGCGTCGCCCGGTCGCGGGGCGAACAGGTCTACCCGGCGCCGGGGCGGCCCCGGGAGGACAGGTCTACCCGGATCCGGGCCCGGCCGCGGCGGCCGGCCGCGCCCCGAGGCCGCCGGCGTGGCCGCCGCGGCGTCGCCCGGTCGCGGGGCGAACAGGTCTACCCGGCGCCGGGGCGGCCCCGGGAGGACAGGTCTACCCGGATCCGGGCCCGGCCGCGGCGGCCAGCCGCGCCCCGAGGCCGCCGGCGAGGCCGCCGCGGCGTCGCCCGGTCGCGGGGCGAACAGGTCTACCCGGCGCCGGGGCGGCCCCGGGAGGACAGGTCTACCCGGATCCGGGCCCGGCCGCGGCGGCCGGCCGCGCCCCGAGGCCGCCGGCGTGGCCGCCGCGGCGTCGCCCGGTCGCGGGGCGAACAGGTCTACCCGGCGCCGGGGCGGCCCCGGGAGGACAGGTCTACCCGGATCCGGGCCCGGCCGCGGCGGCCGGCCGCGCCCCGAGGCCGCCGGCGTGGCCGCCGCGGCGTCGCCCGGTCGCGGGGCGAACAGGTCTACCCGGCGCCGGGGCGGCCCCGGGAGGACAGGTCTACCCGGATCCGGGCCCGGCCGCGGCGGCCAGCCGCGCCCCGAGGCCGCCGGCGAGGCCGCCGCGGCGTCGCCCGGTCGCGGGGCGAACAGGTCTACCCGGCGCCGGGGCGGCCCCGGGAGGACAGGTCTACCCGGATCCGGGCCCGGCCGCGGCGGCCGGCCGCGCCCCGAGGCCGCCGGCGTGGCCGCCGCGGCGTCGCCCGGTCGCGGGGCGAACAGGTCTACCCGGCGCCGGGGCGGCCCCGGGAGGACAGGTCTACCCGGATCCGGGCCCGGCCGCGGCGGCCAGCCGCGCCCCGAGGCCGCCGGCGTGGCCGCCGCGGCGTCGCCCGGTCGCGGGGCGAACAGGTCTACCCGGCTCCGGCGGGACTTGGGCAAAGTTCGGCAGGGGCCGGGTAGACGTGTTGCCCCACCCGTCCTGGAAGTTCACCAAGGGGTCGCTGTTTTTGGCTGCCTCCAGTTGCGTCATGGTAGGAGGCGGCGTGCGCCGGCGCACCGCCCCGGTCAAGTACGATTGGTTCTCTTGGAGGCGTCCGGGGCCTCGGACTCGCCTGTCCGTATTATGGGAGCGGGTGATGGGCCGTGTCCCCGCAGGCTGGCGGTGCCTGTGTCGAAGGCCGAGAGCGGCGGCCGCGCGTGCGGCTGCCATGAACGAAGAGTGTCGAACGAGCCGGATACGAGTCGCGTGGCTTTATCCGGGTTTCACCGCCCCCGTGACGGGCAAGGCCGAAAAACCGCGAGCTGCTTGGCAGCCTAGGTGGGGTGGAGAGAGCCGTGAGTGTGTCCCCCCTCCGACCCTGGCGGCTGCCGACTCTGCGCAGAGGGGGCCGCAGGGAAAATCCGGTGGTGGCCGAGGCGGCGGCGCCTCGTTCCTTTCCTGCCCGGCCTTAAGCCGGCGCCCGCTGGGCGGGCTCGGTTTTCGGCTGTCAGTCCAGTGCGGTGGCTGGCAGCCGGTGGGGCGGCCGCGGCCGGGGGTGCTCCGTTTCGCGGAGGTCCGACAGGGCTTTCCCCGGCCCTTCCCTGAGAGCTCCGAGGATGACGGGCCCAGTTGGCCGAGGTGGCGGCGCCCCGTTCCCGGCTCCCGACCTGTGCTTGGTGTGTCGGTGGTGCCACGGGGACGCTCGGTGGGGCGCGCGGCCTTGCCTCGGCCTCGCCCGGTTGGCCGAGGGGCTCGGTGACGGGAGTCGCCCGATGTTGCTGCGGGGCGGGGCGGCGGCGCCTCGCCCCTTGCCGGCTGTGTTGTTGAAGTTGTCCCCCCTCCTCGGCCCTAAGCCGGGGAACCCGCGTAGCGGGTGGGAATGTCTCAGGGGCGGCGGCCGGCCTGCGGTGGCCGGCCTGCCGAGAGTGGACCGGAAGCCCGACAGAGAGCCCTGGGAGAATGCTGCTGGCGAGGCGGCGGCGCCTCGCCCTTCCTTGTTTTCGGCCGGCGTTGGCTGAGCCGCGACGCTGGGGCGGCCCGTGGTGTCTGGCCTGTCCCGGCTGTAGTGGTTGCCGGCGGGCTGGGTTGTGAGAAGGTCCACGGTTTCAGGCGTGCGTGCCGGCTTGTGCGGTTGCAGTGGGGGGTGCCCGCCCCGGCCTACGCTTCTTTTTTTTTCTTTTTCCCCCCCACCTTGCGGCCTTAAGCCGCCGCGGCACGACGGGGGAAGCGCGGCACGAAGGCGCGCGGGCCACGAACGCAAAATGGGAAGGAAGGAAGGAAGCGTTCGAGAGGTCGTTTTTGGGAGCGTGTGCTGGGGGGGAGTGAGAGGCGCGGGCCTCGCCCCCCGGGCCCGCGGCCCCCGTGGGTAGCACGGGGTCACGTGACGCGCTGTCGGTCGTGCCTTTTTTTTTCTTTTCTGCTTCTTTGCCGTTCCCCCCGGCTTTTCCGGGGGGAAGCCGATCGCCGCGAGGCGGGCGAAAGCCGGTGGCCCGTGGGCATGGTCGGTGGCACTTTCTCGCACGCTCGGCAAGGTTCCCTGGGGC
>NW_028120718.1:112500-122500 GCF_965178545.1 Coloeus monedula | reverse complement strand
GGCGCCGGGGTAGACCTGTTGCCTTCGCCGCTCGGCCCCGCCGGCCCGACCAGTTGGCGCCGGGGTAGACCTGTTGCCTTCGCCGCTCGGCCCCGCCGGCCCGACCAGTTGGCGCCGGGGTAGAGCTGTTGCCTTCGCCGCTCGGCCCCGCCGGCCCGGCTCCCGGCGCCGGGGTAGACCTGTTGCCTTCGCCGCTCGGCCCCGCCGGCCCGACCAGTTGGCGCCGGGGTAGAGTTGTTCGCCGTCCTCGCCGCGCCCGGCGCCCGGCCCGGCGCCGGGGTAGACCTGTTGCCTTCGCCGCTCGGCCCCGCCGGCCCGACCAGTTGGCGCCGGGGTAGAGCTGTTCGCCGTCCTCGCCGCGCCCGGCGCCCCGGCCCGGCGCCCGGCGCCGGGGTAGACCTGTTGCCTTCGCCGCTCGGCCCCGCCGGCCCGACCAGTTGGCGCCGGGGTAGACCTGTTGCCTTCGCCGCTCGGCCCCGCCGGCCCGACCAGTTGGCGCCGGGGTAGACCTGTTGCCTTCGCCGCTCGGCCCCGCCGGCCCGACCAGTTGGCGCCGGGGTAGAGCTGTTCGCCGTCCTCGGCGCGCCCGGCGCCCCGGCCCGGCGCCCGGCGCCGGGGTAGACCTGTTGCCTTCGCCGCTCGGCCCCGCCGGCCCGACCAGTTGGCGCCGGGGTAGAGCTGTTCGCCGTCCTCGCCGCGCCCGGCGCCCCGGCCCGGCGCCCGGCGCCGGGGTAGACCTGTTGCCTTCGCCGCTCGGCCCCGCCGGCCCGACCAGTTGGCGCCGGGGTACACCTGTTGCCTTCGCCGCTCGGCCCCGCCGGCCCGACCAGTTGGCGCCGGGGTAGACCTGTTGCCTTCGCCGCTCGGCCCCGCCGGCCCGACCAGTTGGCGCCGGGGTAGAGCTGTTCGCCGTCCTCGGCGCGCCCGGCGCCCCGGCCCGGCGCCCGGCGCCGGGGTAGACCTGTTGCCTTCGCCGCTCGGCCCCGCCGGCCCGACCAGTTGGCGCCGGGGTAGAGCTGTTCGCCGTCCTCGCCGCGCCCGGCTCCCGGGCTAGACCTGCTGTCCCCGTCAGGCGGCCCCAGCCCGACGCCTAGCGCCGGGCTAGACCTGCTGCCCCCGTCCGGCCCTGCCGGCTTGGCGTTTAGCGCCGGGGTAGAGCTGTTTGCTGTCCTCGCCTGGCCCTGCCCAGCCCGGCGCCCGGCGCCGGGCTAGACCTGTTGTCCTCCCCCGTCCGGCCCGATGGGGTTTTTCCGTTTGGCCCCGGGCTAGAGCTGTGTTCCCCGTCCGGCCCGATGGGTTTGCCGTGTAGCGGCGGGCAGAGCTCTCGTTCCAGGCCCCACTTGGAACTGTAGTCGCGTGAGCGGCCCGTAGATTTGTTTCCTGTGTAGATTTCTCCTCCTGGAGCTCGAGGCCTGCCGCCAGCGCTCCCCTCCCCCTCCCCCCGCTCCCCCGCCCCCCCAAGGTGGGTAGAGCCGGCCTCCCCTCCTGGTGCTGGGGAGACCAGGTCTCGTCGATGGGACCCGCAGCCCCGGGACCCAGTCCGGGCCCGCGAGCAGGTCCGGCCGCCCCGCACGCGCACGCGCGCACCCGCCACACGCGGCCGCTCGCGCGCGCTGGTTCCCCCCCCCCCCCCCCCCCCAAAAGCTGGGGCGTGAAGGCGAGTGACTGTCGGTCCCAGAGGGCGGCGTCCCTGCCGGCTGCATACCTGAGCGGCCGTCAGCGTCACCCCCTGCCGCGCGCTTCCCCAGCTCCGGCCCGCCCTGCCGCCGCCCTGCCTGCAGCCCGCTCCCCCCGCCACTGCCGGAGAGGGGAGGAGGGAGTCTTTAGGAGCCAGCGGCGTTCCCGCCACCTCCGTGCCCAAACGGACAGCAGCGTCCGCTCTCTAAGCCCGGCTCCCGGCCCTCGAAAGCCTGCCGTGCCCTTGCCTCGCCTCCCACCTTGATTTCTGCCTCTCTCACTCCCTCATCCGCCCGCCTCGCTTCCGTCCTGCCGCAGCCTTGACCGGGGCTGGGGGTAGGCAGGAAGGAACGCCATCGAACCAAAAGGCTCAGAGCGACCGGAACAGGATGCTTCTTCAAAAAGAGACAGTGCCAAGCATCCCGCCACCACCTCCAGACTGTCGCTGGCCCTACTTCTGCACCACTTTGGCCTGCTCGCCGAACACCCTGGCTGCCTCGGCACCCAAGTCCTCGTCCCCCTGCTGCTGCTGCTGCTGCTGCCGCCGCCGCCGCCGCCGCCGCCGCCGTCCGAACTGGCTGATGGGACCCTGGGCAGGGGCGGGAAAAGTCTGAGGGTGGCGCCAGGGAGGCTGATGGTGGAGAGCAAGAGCGCCCCCAAGCCTCGAGAGACAGGGCGACGGGAGGGAGGGGGAGGGAGCGCGTCGCCTGTGTCGGTGTGTGTCTGTCTGTGTCTATGTGCGTGCAGCTGTGGCCGTCGGCGGCAAAAAGAGAGGGGGGCGGCGGGGCTGTGAGTGGGTCTGATAGACCCTGCGTCTGCCTACCTCTCCGTGTCAACATGGGCCGAGGGCCGCCGGCTCGCTGCCGGCCGGGAGCGCCACGGCGCGGCTCCCCCGCGGCTCGCCGGGGCGGCGGCGGGGGCCGGGCACCTCGGCGGACCCCGGAAGAACCGGCCCGAAGGCGGCCGCCCGGCCCCGGCCCGGGCCCCGGACCCCGCCGGAGGGCGGGGCTCCTCCCGCCGGAGGCCGCCGGCTCGCTGCCGGCCGGGAGCGCCACGGCGCGGCTCCCCCGCGGCTCGCCGGGGCGGCGGCGGGGGCCGGGCACCTCGGCGGACCCCGGAAGAACCGTTCCGAAGGCGGCCGCCCGGCCCCGGCCCGGGCCCCGGACCACGCCGGAGGGCGGGGCTCCTCCCGCCGGAGGCCGCCGGCTCGCTGCCGGCCGGGAGCGCCACGGCGCGGCTCCCCCGCGGCTCGCCGGGGCGGCGGCGGGGGCCGGGCACCTCGGCGGACCCCGGAAGAACCGGCCCGAAGGCGGCCGCCCGGCCCCGGCCCGGGCCCCGGACCCCGCCGGCGGGCGGGGCTCCTCCCGCCGGAGGCCGCCGGCTCGCTGCCGGCCGGGAGCGCCACGGCGCGGCTCCCCCGCGGCTCGCCGGGGCGGCGGCGGGGGCCGGGCACCTCGGCGGACCCCGGAAGAACCGGCCCGAAGGCGGCCGCCCGGCCCCGGCCCGGGCCCCGGACCCCGCCGGCGGGCGGGGCTCCTCCCGCCGGAGGCCGCCGGCTCGCTGCCGGCCGGGAGCGCCACGGCGCGGCTCCCCCGCGGCTCGCCGGGGCGGCGGCGGGGGCCGGGCACCTCGGCGGACCCCGGAAGAACCGGCCCGAAGGCGGCCGCCCGGCCCCGGCCCGGGCCCCGGACCCCGCCGGAGGGCGGGGCTCCTCCCGCCGGAGGCCGCCGGCTCGCTGCCGGCCGGGAGCGCCACGGCGCGGCTCCCCCGCGGCTCGCCGGGGCGGCGGCGGGGGCCGGGCACCTCGGCGGACCCCGGAAGAACCGGCCCGAAGGCGGCCGCCCGGCCCCGGCCCGGGCCCCGGACCCCGCCGGCGGGCGGGGCTCCTCCCGCCGGAGGCCGCCGGCTCGCTGCCGGCCGGGAGCGCCACGGCGCGGCTCCCCCGCGGCTCGCCGGGGCGGCGGCGGGGGCCGGGCACCTCGGCGGACCCCGGAAGAACCGGCCCGAAGGCGGCCGCCCGGCCCCGGCCCGGGCCCCGGACCCCGCCGGAGGGCGGGGCTCCTCCCGCCGGAGGCCGCCGGCTCGCTGCCGGCCGGGAGCGCCACGGCGCGGCTCCCCCGCGGCTCGCCGGGGCGGCGGCGGGGGCCGGGCACCTCGGCGGACCCCGGAAGAACCGGCCCGAAGGCGGCCGCCCGGCCCCGGCCCGGGCCCCGGCCCCCGCCGGAGGGCGGGGCTCCTCCCGCCGGAGGCCGCCGGCTCGCTGCCGGCCGGGAGCGCCACGGCGCGGCTCCCCCGCGGCTCGCCGGGGCGGCGGCGGGGGCCGGGCACCTCGGCGGGTCCCGAAAGAACCGTTCCGAAGGCGGCCGCCCGGCCTGGCTCGGCCCCGGCCCCGGCCCCCTCCTGGTGGGCGGGGCCAGTCGCGCCGGCGGCCGTCGGCTTCGTTTCCTGTTCCTCCCTATGTACCTGCTTCCCCCTCCCGCTGTCTCCCTAGAGGCGCTCTGCTCTGGTGGAGCTGGGCGTGGTGCCCGGGGTGGGGTGGGGAGTCCGTTTTGATGCGTCAACGTGTGTGGGCTGGCCGACCTAAGGGCACACGGTCCTCCTGAGCGTGGCCAGGTGTGCTGTGGGCCCCCAAGAAAACGAAATAAAATGTGCAAAGAAATTTTTTTCCCCCCAGGAAACTTTCTTGTTCCTAGCAGAAGAAAGATGTACTCGTTCAAAAACTAAAGGTTGATTTTCGTCGAAAATATTTATTGGTCTTGACCCGGGTTCTCCGGCGGGCCAGGGCTGCTAGAGCCATCGGGTTCCGGGGCGTTCCGGGGCTGTGGGGTTCCCCCGGCTCTGGGAGGGCAGGAAGATGCCTTGACTCCGGGGTCGGCCGCGCCCACCAGCTGTTGCCGGAGCCGTCAGCGTACCGTCCCGGCGGCATCCGGCCAGAGGGCGAACAAGTATACGCGGATCGGGGGCCCGGCCGCGGCGGCCAGCCGCGCCCCGAGGCCGCCGGCGTGGCCGCCGCGGCGTCGCCCGGTCGCGGGGCGAACAGGTCTACCCGACGCCGGGGCGGCCCCGGGAGGACAGGTCTACCCGGATCCGGGCCCGGCCGCGGCGGCCAGCCGCGCCCCGAGGCCGCCGGCGTGGCCGCCGCGGCGTCGCCCGGTCGCGGGGCGAACAGGTCTACCCGGCGCCGGGGCGGCCCCGGGAGGACAGGTCTACCCGGATCCGGGCCCGGCCGCGGCGGCCAGCCGCGCCCCGAGGCCGCCGGCGTGGCCGCCGCGGCGTCGCCCGGTCGCGGGGCGAACAGGTCTACCCGGCGCCGGGGCGGCCCCGGGAGGACAGGTCTACCCGGATCCGGGCCCGGCCGCGGCGGCCAGCCGCGCCCCGAGGCCGCCGGCGTGGCCGCCGCGGCGTCGCCCGGTCGCGGGGCGAACAGGTCTACCCGGCGCCGGGGCGGCCCCGGGAGGACAGGTCTACCCGGATCCGGGCCCGGCCGCGGCGGCCAGCCGCGCCCCGAGGCCGCCGGCGAGGCCGCCGCGGCGTCGCCCGGTCGCGGGGCGAACAGGTCTACCCGGCGCCGGGGCGGCCCCGGGAGGACAGGTCTACCCGGATCCGGGCCCGGCCGCGGCGGCCAGCCGCGCCCCGAGGCCGCCGGCGTGGCCGCCGCGGCGTCGCCCGGTCGCGGGGCGAACAGGTCTACCCGGCGCCGGGGCGGCCCCGGGAGGACAGGTCTACCCGGATCCGGGCCCGGCCGCGGCGGCCAGCCGCGCCCCGAGGCCGCCGGCGAGGCCGCCGCGGCGTCGCCCGGTCGCGGGGCGAACAGGTCTACCCGGCGCCGGGGCGGCCCCGGGAGGACAGGTCTACCCGGATCCGGGCCCGGCCGCGGCGGCCAGCCGCGCCCCGAGGCCGCCGGCGTGGCCGCCGCGGCGTCGCCCGGTCGCGGGGCGAACAGGTCTACCCGACGCCGGGGCGGCCCCGGGAGGACAGGTCTACCCGGATCCGGGCCCGGCCGCGGCGGCCAGCCGCGCCCCGAGGCCGCCGGCGAGGCCGCCGCGGCGTCGCCCGGTCGCGGGGCGAACAGGTCTACCCGGCGCCGGGGCGGCCCCGGGAGGACAGGTCTACCCGGATCCGGGCCCGGCCGCGGCGGCCGGCCGCGCCCCGAGGCCGCCGGCGTGGCCGCCGCGGCGTCGCCCGGTCGCGGGGCGAACAGGTCTACCCGGCGCCGGGGCGGCCCCGGGAGGACAGGTCTACCCGGATCCGGGCCCGGCCGCGGCGGCCAGCCGCGCCCCGAGGCCGCCGGCGAGGCCGCCGCGGCGTCGCCCGGTCGCGGGGCGAACAGGTCTACCCGGCGCCGGGGCGGCCCCGGGAGGACAGGTCTACCCGGATCCGGGCCCGGCCGCGGCGGCCAGCCGCGCCCCGAGGCCGCCGGCGTGGCCGCCGCGGCGTCGCCCGGTCGCAGGGCGAACAGGTCTACCCGACGCCGGGGCGGCCCCGGGAGGACAGGTCTACCCGGATCCGGGCCCGGCCGCGGCGGCCAGCCGCGCCCCGAGGCCGCCGGCGAGGCCGCCGCGGCGTCGCCCGGTCGCGGGGCGAACAGGTCTACCCGGCGCCGGGGCGGCCCCGGGAGGACAGGTCTACCCGGATCCGGGCCCGGCCGCGGCGGCCGGCCGCGCCCCGAGGCCGCCGGCGTGGCCGCCGCGGCGTCGCCCGGTCGCGGGGCGAACAGGTCTACCCGGCGCCGGGGCGGCCCCGGGAGGACAGGTCTACCCGGATCCGGGCCCGGCCGCGGCGGCCAGCCGCGCCCCGAGGCCGCCGGCGAGGCCGCCGCGGCGTCGCCCGGTCGCGGGGCGAACAGGTCTACCCGGCGCCGGGGCGGCCCCGGGAGGACAGGTCTACCCGGATCCGGGCCCGGCCGCGGCGGCCGGCCGCGCCCCGAGGCCGCCGGCGTGGCCGCCGCGGCGTCGCCCGGTCGCGGGGCGAACAGGTCTACCCGGCGCCGGGGCGGCCCCGGGAGGACAGGTCTACCCGGATCCGGGCCCGGCCGCGGCGGCCGGCCGCGCCCCGAGGCCGCCGGCGTGGCCGCCGCGGCGTCGCCCGGTCGCGGGGCGAACAGGTCTACCCGGCGCCGGGGCGGCCCCGGGAGGACAGGTCTACCCGGATCCGGGCCCGGCCGCGGCGGCCAGCCGCGCCCCGAGGCCGCCGGCGAGGCCGCCGCGGCGTCGCCCGGTCGCGGGGCGAACAGGTCTACCCGGCGCCGGGGCGGCCCCGGGAGGACAGGTCTACCCGGATCCGGGCCCGGCCGCGGCGGCCGGCCGCGCCCCGAGGCCGCCGGCGTGGCCGCCGCGGCGTCGCCCGGTCGCGGGGCGAACAGGTCTACCCGGCGCCGGGGCGGCCCCGGGAGGACAGGTCTACCCGGATCCGGGCCCGGCCGCGGCGGCCAGCCGCGCCCCGAGGCCGCCGGCGTGGCCGCCGCGGCGTCGCCCGGTCGCGGGGCGAACAGGTCTACCCGGCTCCGGCGGGACTTGGGCAAAGTTCGGCAGGGGCCGGGTAGACGTGTTGCCCCACCCGTCCTGGAAGTTCACCAAGGGGTCGCTGTTTTTGGCTGCCTCCAGTTGCGTCATGGTAGGAGGCGGCGTGCGCCGGCGCACCGCCCCGGTCAAGTACGATTGGTTCTCTTGGAGGCGTCCGGGGCCTCGGACTCGCCTGTCCGTATTATGGGAGCGGGTGATGGGCCGTGTCCCCGCAGGCTGGCGGTGCCTGTGTCGAAGGCCGAGAGCGGCGGCCGCGCGTGCGGCTGCCATGAACGAAGAGTGTCGAACGAGCCGGATACGAGTCGCGTGGCTTTATCCGGGTTTCACCGCCCCCGTGACGGGCAAGGCCGAAAAACCGCGAGCTGCTTGGCAGCCTAGGTGGGGTGGAGAGAGCCGTGAGTGTGTCCCCCCTCCGACCCTGGCGGCTGCCGACTCTGCGCAGAGGGGGCCGCAGGGAAAATCCGGTGGTGGCCGAGGCGGCGGCGCCTCGTTCCTTTCCTGCCCGGCCTTAAGCCGGCGCCCGCTGGGCGGGCTCGGTTTTCGGCTGTCAGTCCAGTGCGGTGGCTGGCAGCCGGTGGGGCGGCCGCGGCCGGGGGTGCTCCGTTTCGCGGAGGTCCGACAGGGCTTTCCCCGGCCCTTCCCTGAGAGCTCCGAGGATGACGGGCCCAGTTGGCCGAGGTGGCGGCGCCCCGTTCCCGGCTCCCGACCTGTGCTTGGTGTGTCGGTGGTGCCACGGGGACGCTCGGTGGGGCGCGCGGCCTTGCCTCGGCCTCGCCCGGTTGGCCGAGGGGCTCGGTGACGGGAGTCGCCCGATGTTGCTGCGGGGCGGGGCGGCGGCGCCTCGCCCCTTGCCGGCTGTGTTGTTGAAGTTGTCCCCCCTCCTCGGCCCTAAGCCGGGGAACCCGCGTAGCGGGTGGGAATGTCTCAGGGGCGGCGGCCGGCCTGCGGTGGCCGGCCTGCCGAGAGTGGACCGGAAGCCCGACAGAGAGCCCTGGGAGAATGCTGCTGGCGAGGCGGCGGCGCCTCGCCCTTCCTTGTTTTCGGCCGGCGTTGGCTGAGCCGCGACGCTGGGGCGGCCCGTGGTGTCTGGCCTGTCCCGGCTGTAGTGGTTGCCGGCGGGCTGGGTTGTGAGAAGGTCCACGGTTTCAGGCGTGCGTGCCGGCTTGTGCGGTTGCAGTGGGGGGTGCCCGCCCCGGCCTACGCTTCTTTTTTTTTCTTTTTCCCCCCCACCTTGCGGCCTTAAGCCGCCGCGGCACGACGGGGGAAGCGCGGCACGAAGGCGCGCGGGCCACGAACGCAAAATGGGAAGGAAGGAAGGAAGCGTTCGAGAGGTCGTTTTTGGGAGCGTGTGCTGGGGGGGAGTGAGAGGCGCGGGCCTCGCCCCCCGGGCCCGCGGCCCCCGTGGGTAGCACGGGGTCACGTGACGCGCTGTCGGTCGTGCCTTTTTTTTTCTTTTCTGCTTCTTTGCCGTTCCCCCCGGCTTTTCCGGGGGGAAGCCGATCGCCGCGAGGCGGGCGAAAGCCGGTGGCCCGTGGGCATGGTCGGTGGCACTTTCTCGCACGCTCGGCAAGGTTCCCTGGGGCGGCGGGAGCGCGGCCTGGCCGTGGCGCCTCCCTCCCCCGGTGGTCCCGTCCCGATGTTGTCTCGCTTAACGAAGGGAGCGGTTCGTCCGCAGCCGGGGTCGGGTGGCGGCACCCTCCCCGCGCTTCTCCGCTGTGACCGATGCGAAAGCTGCTGCGAAGTCGGCCCGCCGGCGTCGGCGGCCTCGGGTGCGTCGGGGAGGCTCGTTGGCGCCAAGCCGCGGGCAGGGCCTCTCGGGGACGTGTCCCGCCCGTGGAAAAGCAGCCCCGCGTCCGTCTGCCCGCTGCCCGCCTGGAACCGTGGCGGAGCTCGGCCGGTGGTGGGTGCGCGCTTCGGGCTGCCGTTGTCCCAGGACCGAGGCCGCGGGGCCTTCTTTCGCTCCTCTTTTCTCAGCCGATCGATGAGGCTTTTCGGGTCGCGTCGGAAAGGGCCCCCGGCGGGCCGGCTCTTCCGGGGCTCTCTGTAATGGGGAAGCCGCGGCGGTGTCCGGTGCTCGGGCAGGGCGGTCTCCTTTCCAATTCGCTTCCCGTCGCAGGCGAGGTGTCGCCGCTCCCGCTGCCGGGAGGGCGTCTTTACCGTCCCGGGCTGTGTGACGGCCGCGTGGCCCCGCGAGCCCTCAGGTGTCCTTCAAACCACGCGAGGTCGCTGGTGCTGGCCCCGGCCCGGGTTGTGCCCGTGGGTGCCGGCCGCGAGCAGCGCTTGGGCGGCGGTGCGGCTCGAGCTGTGAGCCCCCGAGAGAGAGTGAGTCCCAGAGAGAAAGGGGGAAAGGAAAAAAACCCCGCTTGTGTGGTGGCACGGTTGGGGGAAAAGAGCCCACCGCGCGCGTGTACCGCACGGCGCTCGTTTGCCGCGTCGCCGCCTGCTGCAGAGCGAGCCGCCCCGGCCGAGGGGCCTCGGTGTCCGGGCCGCGCCCGCCTCGTCGGGTCGCTGTCTCCTCTAGCACATCCGGTGCTTTTTTTCTTTTTTTCCGCGTTGGCCCGGTGGGGGGGAGGCCGTGTCGGGGGGGATTTCGCTCCGGGCGAGTCCCTTCGGCGGCTCGACCTCGCCGGCGGCCGGTCGCCCGCGACCGGTCGGCGGGCGGGGCCGGCCTCGGGGGCGGGTCAGCCCCAGCCGAGCACCCCGTCCCGCGTGCTGCGCGTGACTTTGGACGCGAGGCCGACTCTCGGAAGGGCGCGTGCCCCCGAGGAGGGCGTGACCGAAAGGCCCGTGTCACCCGAAGC
>NW_028120718.1:90000-100000 GCF_965178545.1 Coloeus monedula | reverse complement strand
GGTAGACCTGTTGCCTTCGCCGCTCGGCCCCGCCGGCCCGGCTCCCGGCGCCGGGGTAGACCTGTTGCCTTCGCCGCTCGGCCCCGCCGGCCCGACCAGTTGGCGCCGGGGTAGACCTGTTGCCTTCGCCGCTCGGCCCCGCCGGCCCGACGAGATGGCGCCGGGGTAGACCTGTTGCCTTCGCCGCTCGGCCCCGCCGGCCCGACCAGTTGGCGCCGGGGTAGACCTGTTGCCTTCGCCGCTCGGCCCCGCCGGCCCGGCTCCCGGCGCCGGGGTAGACCTGTTGCCTTCGCCGCTCGGCCCCGCCGGCCCGACCAGTTGGCGCCGGGGTAGAGCTGTTCGCCGTCCTCGCCGCGCCCGGCGCCCCGGCCCGGCGCCCGGCGCCGGGGTAGACCTGTTGCCTTCGCCGCTCGGCCCCGCCGGCCCGACCAGTTGGCGCCGGGGTAGAGCTGTTGCCTTCGCCGCTCGGCCCCGCCGGCCCGACCAGTTGGCGCCGGGGTACACCTGTTGCCTTCGCCGTCCTCGCCGCGCCCGGCCCGACGAGATGGCGCCGGGGTAGACCTGTTGCCTTCGCCGCTCGGCCCCGCCGGCCCGACCAGTTGGCGCCGGGGTAGAGCTGTTGCCTTCGCCGCTCGGCCCCGCCGGCCCGACCAGTTGGCGCCGGGGTAGAGCTGTTCGCCGTCCTCGGCGCGCCCGGCGCCCCGGCCCGGCGCCCGGCGCCGGGGTAGACCTGTTGCCTTCGCCGCTCGGCCCCGCCGGCCCGGCTCCCGGCGCCGGGGTAGACCTGTTGCCTTCGCCGCTCGGCCCCGCCGGCCCGACCAGTTGGCGCCGGGGTAGAGCTGTTGCCTTCGCCGCTCGGCCCCGCCGGCCCGACCAGTTGGCGCCGGGGTACACCTGTTGCCTTCGCCGTCCTCGCCGCGCCCGGCCCGACGAGATGGCGCCGGGGTAGACCTGTTGCCTTCGCCGCTCGGCCCCGCCGGCCCGACCAGTTGGCGCCGGGGTACACCTGTTGTCTTCGCCGCTCGGCCCCGCCGGCCCGACGAGTTGGCGCCGGGGTAGAGCTGTTGCCTTCGCCGCTCGGCCCCGCCGGCCCGACCAGTTGGCGCCGGGGTACACCTGTTGCCTTCGCCGTCCTCGCCGCGCCCGGCCCGACGAGATGGCGCCGGGGTAGACCTGTTGCCTTCGCCGCTCGGCCCCGCCGGCCCGACCAGTTGGCGCCGGGGTAGACCTGTTGCCTTCGCCGCTCGGCCCCGCCGGCCCGACCAGTTGGCGCCGGGGTAGAGCTGTTGCCTTCGCCGCTCGGCCCCGCCGGCCCGACCAGTTGGCGCCGGGGTACACCTGTTGCCTTCGCCGTCCTCGCCGCGCCCGGCCCGACGAGATGGCGCCGGGGTAGACCTGTTGCCTTCGCCGCTCGGCCCCGCCGGCCCGACCAGTTGGCGCCGGGGTAGACCTGTTGCCTTCGCCGCTCGGCCCCGCCGGCCCGACCAGTTGGCGCCGGGGTAGAGCTGTTCGCCGTCCTCGGCGCGCCCGGCGCCCCGGCCCGGCGCCCGGCGCCGGGGTAGACCTGTTGCCTTCGCCGCTCGGCCCCGCCGGCCCGGCTCCCGGCGCCGGGGTAGACCTGTTGCCTTCGCCGCTCGGCCCCGCCGGCCCGACCAGTTGGCGCCGGGGTAGACCTGTTCGCCGTCCTCGCCGCGCCCGGCTCCCGGGCTAGACCTGCTGTCCCCGTCAGGCGGCCCCAGCCCGACGCCTAGCGCCGGGCTAGACCTGCTGCCCCCGTCCGGCCCTGCCGGCTTGGCGTTTAGCGCCGGGGTAGAGCTGTTTGCTGTCCTCGCCTGGCCCTGCCCAGCCCGGCGCCCGGCGCCGGGCTAGACCTGTTGTCCTCCCCCGTCCGGCCCGATGGGGTTTTTCCGTTTGGCCCCGGGCTAGAGCTGTGTTCCCCGTCCGGCCCGATGGGTTTGCCGTGTAGCGGCGGGCAGAGCTCTCGTTCCAGGCCCCACTTGGAACTGTAGTCGCGTGAGCGGCCCGTAGATTTGTTTCCTGTGTAGATTTCTCCTCCTGGAGCTCGAGGCCTGCCGCCAGCGCTCCCCTCCCCCTCCCCCCGCTCCCCCCGCCCCCCCAAGGTGGGTAGAGCCGGCCTCCCCTCCTGGTGCTGGGGAGACCAGGTCTCGTCGATGGGACCCGCAGCCCCGGGACCCAGTCCGGGCCCGCGAGCAGGTCCGGCCGCCCCGCACGCGCACGCGCGCACCCGCCACACGCGGCCGCTCGCGCGCGCTGGTTCCCCCCCCCCCCCCCCCCCAAAAGCTGGGGCGTGAAGGCGAGTGACTGTCGGTCCCAGAGGGCGGCGTCCCTGCCGGCTGCATACCTGAGCGGCCGTCAGCGTCACCCCCTGCCGCGCGCTTCCCCAGCTCCGGCCCGCCCTGCCGCCGCCCTGCCTGCAGCCCGCTCCCCCCGCCACTGCCGGAGAGGGGAGGAGGGAGTCTTTAGGAGCCAGCGGCGTTCCCGCCACCTCCGTGCCCAAACGGACAGCAGCGTCCGCTCTCTAAGCCCGGCTCCCGGCCCTCGAAAGCCTGCCGTGCCCTTGCCTCGCCTCCCACCTTGATTTCTGCCTCTCTCACTCCCTCATCCGCCCGCCTCGCTTCCGTCCTGCCGCAGCCTTGACCGGGGCTGGGGGTAGGCAGGAAGGAACGCCATCGAACCAAAAGGCTCAGAGCGACCGGAACAGGATGCTTCTTCAAAAAGAGACAGTGCCAAGCATCCCGCCACCACCTCCAGACTGTCGCTGGCCCTACTTCTGCACCACTTTGGCCTGCTCGCCGAACACCCTGGCTGCCTCGGCACCCAAGTCCTCGTCCCCCTGCTGCGGCTGCTGCTGCTGCCGCCGCCGCCGCCGCCGCCGCCGCCGTCCGAACTGGCTGATGGGACCCTGGGCAGGGGCGGGAAAAGTCTGAGGGTGGCGCCAGGGAGGCTGATGGTGGAGAGCAAGAGCGCCCCCAAGCCTCGAGAGACAGGGCGACGGGAGGGAGGGGGAGGGAGCGCGTCGCCTGTGTCGGTGTGTGTCTGTCTGTGTCTATGTGCGTGCAGCTGTGGCCGTCGGCGGCAAAAAGAGAGGGGGGCGGCGGGGCTGTGAGTGGGTCTGATAGACCCTGCGTCTGCCTACCTCTCCGTGTCAACATGGGCCGAGGGCCGCCGGCTCGCTGCCGGCCGGGAGCGCCACGGCGCGGCTCCCCCGCGGCTCGCCGGGGCGGCGGCGGGGGCCGGGCACCTCGGCGGACCCCGGAAGAACCGGCCCGAAGGCGGCCGCCCGGCCCCGGCCCGGGCCCCGGACCCCGCCGGCGGGCGGGGCTCCTCCCGCCGGAGGCCGCCGGCTCGCTGCCGGCCGGGAGCGCCACGGCGCGGCTCCCCCGCGGCTCGCCGGGGCGGCGGCGGGGGCCGGGCACCTCGGCGGACCCCGGAAGAACCGGCCCGAAGGCGGCCGCCCGGCCCCGGCCCGGGTCCCGGACCCCGCCGGAGGGCGGGGCTCCTCCCGCCGGAGGCCGCCGGCTCGCTGCCGGCCGGGAGCGCCACGGCGCGGCTCCCCCGCGGCTCGCCGGGGCGGCGGCGGGGGCCGGGCACCTCGGCGGACCCCGGAAGAACCGGCCCGAAGGCGGCCGCCCGGCCCCGGCCCGGGCCCCGGACCCCGCCGGCGGGCGGGGCTCCTCCCGCCGGAGGCCGCCGGCTCGCTGCCGGCCGGGAGCGCCACGGCGCGGCTCCCCCGCGGCTCGCCGGGGCGGCGGCGGGGGCCGGGCACCTCGGCGGACCCCGGAAGAACCGGCCCGAAGGCGGCCGCCCGGCCCCGGCCCGGGTCCCGGCCCCCGCCGGAGGGCGGGGCTCCTCCCGCCGGAGGCCGCCGGCTCGCTGCCGGCCGGGAGCGCCACGGCGCGGCTCCCCCGCGGCTCGCCGGGGCGGCGGCGGGGGCCGGGCACCTCGGCGGACCCCGGAAGAACCGGCCCGAAGGCGGCCGCCCGGCCCCGGCCCGGGCCCCGGCCCCCGCCGGAGGGCGGGGCTCCTCCCGCCGGAGGCCGCCGGCTCGCTGCCGGCCGGGAGCGCCACGGCGCGGCTCCCCCGCGGCTCGCCGGGGCGGCGGCGGGGGCCGGGCACCTCGGCGGACCCCGGAAGAACCGGCCCGAAGGCGGCCGCCCGGCCCCGGCCCGGGCCCCGGACCCCGCCGGCGGGCGGGGCTCCTCCCGCCGGAGGCCGCCGGCTCGCTGCCGGCCTGGAGCGCCACGGCGCGGCTCCCCCGCGGCTCGCCGGGGCGGCGGCGGGGGCCGGGCACCTCGGCGGGTCCCGAAAGAACCGTTCCGAAGGCGGCCGCCCGGCCTGGCTCGGCCCCGGCCCCGGCCCCCTCCTGGTGGGCGGGGCCAGTCGCGCCGGCGGCCGTCGGCTTCGTTTCCTGTTCCTCCCTATGTACCTGCTTCCCCCTCCCGCTGTCTCCCTAGAGGCGCTCTGCTCTGGTGGAGCTGGGCGTGGTGCCCGGGGTGGGGTGGGGAGTCCGTTTTGATGCGTCAACGTGTGTGGGCTGGCCGACCTAAGGGCACACGGTCCTCCTGAGCGTGGCCAGGTGTGCTGTGGGCCCCCAAGAAAACGAAATAAAATGTGCAAAGAAATTTTTTTCCCCCCAGGAAACTTTCTTGTTCCTAGCAGAAGAAAGATGTACTCGTTCAAAAACTAAAGGTTGATTTTCGTCGAAAATATTTATTGGTCTTGACCCGGGTTCTCCGGCGGGCCAGGGCTGCTAGAGCCATCGGGTTCCGGGGCGTTCCGGGGCTGTGGGGTTCCCCTGGCTCTGGGAGGGCAGGAAGATGCCTTGACTCCGGGGTCGGCCGCGCCCACCAGCTGTTGCCGGAGCCGTCAGCGTACCGTCCCGGCGGCATCCGGCCAGAGGGCGAACAAGTATACGCGGATCGGGGGCCCGGCCGCGGCGGCCAGCCGCGCCCCGAGGCCGCCGGCGAGGCCGCCGCGGCGTCGCCCGGTCGCCGGGCGAACAGGTCTACCCGGCGCCGGGGCGGCCCCGGGAGGACAGGTCTACCCGGATCCGGGCCCGGCCGCGGCGGCCAGCCGCGCCCCGAGGCCGCCGGCGTGGCCGCCGCGGCGTCGCCCGGTCGCGGGGCGAACAGGTCTACCCGGCGCCGGGGCGGCCCCGGGAGGACAGGTCTACCCGGATCCGGGCCCGGCCGCGGCGGCCAGCCGCGCCCCGAGGCCGCCGGCGAGGCCGCCGCGGCGTCGCCCGGTCGCGGGGCGAACAGGTCTACCCGGCGCCGGGGCGGCCCCGGGAGGACAGGTCTACCCGGATCCGGGCCCGGCCGCGGCGGCCAGCCGCGCCCCGAGGCCGCCGGCGTGGCCGCCGCGGCGTCGCCCGGTCGCGGGGCGAACAGGTCTACCCGGCGCCGGGGCGGCCCCGGGAGGACAGGTCTACCCGGATCCGGGCCCGGCCGCGGCGGCCAGCCGCGCCCCGAGGCCGCCGGCGTGGCCGCCGCGGCGTCGCCCGGTCGCGGGGCGAACAGGTCTACCCGGCGCCGGGGCGGCCCCGGGAGGACAGGTCTACCCGGATCCGGGCCCGGCCGCGGCGGCCAGCCGCGCCCCGAGGCCGCCGGCGAGGCCGCCGCGGCGTCGCCCGGTCGCGGGGCGAACAGGTCTACCCGGCGCCGGGGCGGCCCCGGGAGGACAGGTCTACCCGGATCCGGGCCCGGCCGCGGCGGCCAGCCGCGCCCCGAGGCCGCCGGCGAGGCCGCCGCGGCGTCGCCCGGTCGCGGGGCGAACAGGTCTACCCGGCGCCGGGGCGGCCCCGGGAGGACAGGTCTACCCGGATCCGGGCCCGGCCGCGGCGGCCAGCCGCGCCCCGAGGCCGCCGGCGAGGCCGCCGCGGCGTCGCCCGGTCGCGGGGCGAACAGGTCTACCCGGCGCCGGGGCGGCCCCGGGAGGACAGGTCTACCCGGATCCGGGCCCGGCCGCGGCGGCCAGCCGCGCCCCGAGGCCGCCGGCGAGGCCGCCGCGGCGTCGCCCGGTCGCGGGGCGAACAGGTCTACCCGGCGCCGGGGCGGCCCCGGGAGGACAGGTCTACCCGGATCCGGGCCCGGCCGCGGCGGCCAGCCGCGCCCCGAGGCCGCCGGCGAGGCCGCCGCGGCGTCGCCCGGTCGCGGGGCGAACAGGTCTACCCGGCGCCGGGGCGGCCCCGGGAGGACAGGTCTACCCGGATCCGGGCCCGGCCGCGGCGGCCAGCCGCGCCCCGAGGCCGCCGGCGAGGCCGCCGCGGCGTCGCCCGGTCGCGGGGCGAACAGGTCTACCCGGCGCCGGGGCGGCCCCGGGAGGACAGGTCTACCCGGATCCGGGCCCGGCCGCGGCGGCCAGCCGCGCCCCGAGGCCGCCGGCGAGGCCGCCGCGGCGTCGCCCGGTCGCGGGGCGAACAGGTCTACCCGGCGCCGGGGCGGCCCCGGGAGGACAGGTCTACCCGGATCCGGGCCCGGCCGCGGCGGCCGGCCGCGCCCCGAGGCCGCCGGCGAGGCCGCCGCGGCGTCGCCCGGTCGCGGGGCGAACAGGTCTACCCGGCGCCGGGGCGGCCCCGGGAGGACAGGTCTACCCGGATCCGGGCCCGGCCGCGGCGGCCAGCCGCGCCCCGAGGCCGCCGGCGAGGCCGCCGCGGCGTCGCCCGGTCGCGGGGCGAACAGGTCTACCCGGCGCCGGGGCGGCCCCGGGAGGACAGGTCTACCCGGATCCGGGCCCGGCCGCGGCGGCCAGCCGCGCCCCGAGGCCGCCGGCGAGGCCGCCGCGGCGTCGCCCGGTCGCGGGGCGAACAGGTCTACCCGGCGCCGGGGCGGCCCCGGGAGGACAGGTCTACCCGGATCCGGGCCCGGCCGCGGCGGCCAGCCGCGCCCCGAGGCCGCCGGCGAGGCCGCCGCGGCGTCGCCCGGTCGCGGGGCGAACAGGTCTACCCGGCGCCGGGGCGGCCCCGGGAGGACAGGTCTACCCGGATCCGGGCCCGGCCGCGGCGGCCGGCCGCGCCCCGAGGCCGCCGGCGAGGCCGCCGCGGCGTCGCCCGGTCGCGGGGCGAACAGGTCTACCCGGCGCCGGGGCGGCCCCGGGAGGACAGGTCTACCCGGATCCGGGCCCGGCCGCGGCGGCCGGCCGCGCCCCGAGGCCGCCGGCGAGGCCGCCGCGGCGTCGCCCGGTCGCGGGGCGAACAGGTCTACCCGGCGCCGGGGCGGCCCCGGGAGGACAGGTCTACCCGGATCCGGGCCCGGCCGCGGCGGCCAGCCGCGCCCCGAGGCCGCCGGCGAGGCCGCCGCGGCGTCGCCCGGTCGCGGGGCGAACAGGTCTACCCGGCGCCGGGGCGGCCCCGGGAGGACAGGTCTACCCGGATCCGGGCCCGGCCGCGGCGGCCAGCCGCGCCCCGAGGCCGCCGGCGAGGCCGCCGCGGCGTCGCCCGGTCGCGGGGCGAACAGGTCTACCCGGCGCCGGGGCGGCCCCGGGAGGACAGGTCTACCCGGATCCGGGCCCGGCCGCGGCGGCCAGCCGCGCCCCGAGGCCGCCGGCGAGGCCGCCGCGGCGTCGCCCGGTCGCGGGGCGAACAGGTCTACCCGGCGCCGGGGCGGCCCCGGGAGGACAGGTCTACCCGGATCCGGGCCCGGCCGCGGCGGCCGGCCGCGCCCCGAGGCCGCCGGCGAGGCCGCCGCGGCGTCGCCCGGTCGCGGGGCGAACAGGTCTACCCGGCGCCGGGGCGGCCCCGGGAGGACAGGTCTACCCGGATCCGGGCCCGGCCGCGGCGGCCAGCCGCGCCCCGAGGCCGCCGGCGAGGCCGCCGCGGCGTCGCCCGGTCGCGGGGCGAACAGGTCTACCCGGCGCCGGGGCGGCCCCGGGAGGACAGGTCTACCCGGATCCGGGCCCGGCCGCGGCGGCCAGCCGCGCCCCGAGGCCGCCGGCGAGGCCGCCGCGGCGTCGCCCGGTCGCGGGGCGAACAGGTCTACCCGGCGCCGGGGCGGCCCCGGGAGGACAGGTCTACCCGGATCCGGGCCCGGCCGCGGCGGCCGGCCGCGCCCCGAGGCCGCCGGCGAGGCCGCCGCGGCGTCGCCCGGTCGCGGGGCGAACAGGTCTACCCGGCGCCGGGGCGGCCCCGGGAGGACAGGTCTACCCGGATCCGGGCCCGGCCGCGGCGGCCGGCCGCGCCCCGAGGCCGCCGGCGAGGCCGCCGCGGCGTCGCCCGGTCGCGGGGCGAACAGGTCTACCCGGCGCCGGGGCGGCCCCGGGAGGACAGGTCTACCCGGATCCGGGCCCGGCCGCGGCGGCCAGCCGCGCCCCGAGGCCGCCGGCGAGGCCGCCGCGGCGTCGCCCGGTCGCGGGGCGAACAGGTCTACCCGGCGCCGGGGCGGCCCCGGGAGGACAGGTCTACCCGGATCCGGGCCCGGCCGCGGCGGCCAGCCGCGCCCCGAGGCCGCCGGCGAGGCCGCCGCGGCGTCGCCCGGTCGCGGGGCGAACAGGTCTACCCTGCTCCGGCGGGACTTGGGCAAAGTTCGGCAGGGGCCGGGTAGACGTGTTGCCCCACCCGTCCTGGAAGTTCACCAAGGGGTCGCTGTTTTTGGCTGCCTCCAGTTGCGTCATGGTAGGAGGCGGCGTGCGCCGGCGCACCGCCCCGGTCAAGTACGATTGGTTCTCTTGGAGGCGTCCGGGGCCTCGGACTCGCCTGTCCGTATTATGGGAGCGGGTGATGGGCCGTGTCCCCGCAGGCTGGCGGTGCCTGTGTCGAAGGCCGAGAGCGGCGGCCGCGCGTGCGGCTGCCACGAACGAAGAGTGTCGAACGAGCCGGATACGAGTCGCGTGGCTTTATCCGGGTTTCACCGCCCCCGTGACGGGCAAAGCCGAAAAACCGCGAGCTGCTTGGCAGCCTAGGTGGGGTGGAGAGAGCCGTGAGTGTGTCCCCCCTCCGACCCTGGCGGCTGCCGACTCTGCGCAGAGGGGGCCGCAGGGAAAATCCGGTGGTGGCCGAGGCGGCGGCGCCTCGTTCCTTTCCTGCCCGGCCTTAAGCCGGCGCCCGCTGGGCGGGCTCGGTTTTCGGCTGTCAGTCCAGTGCGGTGGCTGGCAGCCGGTGGGGCGGCCGCGGCCGGGGGTGCTCCGTTTCGCGGAGGTCCGACAGGGCTTTCCCCGGCCCTTCCCTGAGAGCTCCGAGGATGACGGGCCCAGTTGGCCGAGGTGGCGGCGCCCCGTTCCCGGCTCCCGACCTGTGCTTGGTGTGTCGGTGGTGCCACGGGGACGCTCGGTGGGGCGCGCGGCCTTGCCTCGGCCTCGCCCGGTTGGCCGAGGAGCTCGGTGACGGGAGTCGCCCGATGTTGCTGCGGGGCGGGGCGGCGGCGCCTCGCCCCTTGCCGGCTGTGTTGTTGAAGTTGTCCCCCCTCCTCGGCCCTAAGCCGGGGAACCCGCGTAGCGGGTGGGAATGTCTCAGGGGCGGCGGCCGGCCTGCGGTGGCCGGCCTGCCGAGAGTGGACCGGAAGCCCGACAGAGAGCCCTGGGAGAATGCTGCTGGCGAGGCGGCGGCGCCTCGCCCTTCCTTGTTTTCGGCCGGCGTTGGCTGAGCCGCGACGCTGGGGGCGGCCCGTGGTGTCTGGCCTGTCCCGGCTGTAGTGGTTGCCGGCGGGCTGGGTTGTGAGAAGGTCCACGGTTTCAGGCGTGCGTGCCGGCTTGTGCGGTTGCAGTGGGGGGTGCCCGCCCCGGCCTACGCTTCTTTCTTTTTCTTTTTCCCCCCCCACCTTGCGGCCTTAAGCCGCCGCGGCACGACGGGGGAAGCGCGGCACGAAGGCGCGCGGGCCACGAACGCAAAATGGGAAGGAAGGAAGGAAGCGTTCGAGAGGTCGTTTTTGGGAGCGTGTGCTGGGGGGGGAGTGAGAGGCGCGGGCCTCGCCCCCCGGGCCCGCGGCCCCCGTGGGTAGCACGGGGTCACGTGACGCGCTGTCGGTCGTGCCTTTTTTTTTCTTTTCTG
>NW_028120718.1:82500-85000 GCF_965178545.1 Coloeus monedula | reverse complement strand
CTCCGCCGCGCCGCTCGCGCGCGCGCGCGGGCGGCCGTGCCGGGGAGGGGCGCCCTGCCCCCCCCTCTCCGCGGCCCGGTCTCGGCAGAAAGGGACCGTGTTGGCGCGGTCGGCCGCGGGGGCCGGCCCGCTGGCTTCGAAGCGGGCGACGGTGGCGGAGGGCGCGTGCTCTCCGCCCTCCCGCGGCTTTGCGGGGTCGTGCGGCCGCCAGGGCCCGCTGCTGCGCTCTCCTTGGCCGCTGCCGCAGGCTCGTGCGCGCGGCGCCGCGCCTGGCGCTGCCGCGCCTCTCCCCTCGACGGCCTTCTCTCTCCTTGGACGCACCGGT
This sequence comes from Coloeus monedula, assembly GCF_965178545.1. NCBI lineage: Eukaryota > Metazoa > Chordata > Aves > Passeriformes > Corvidae > Coloeus > Coloeus monedula. Next base: position 84,675 of record NW_028120718.1, on the reverse strand, counting down.
GGCGCCGTTGCCGCCGGCCGTTGCCGCTCGACCGCCTGCCCGCCGAGGCTTGAGTGCTCGGCGGTCCCTCCGTCGCCGGAGGCCGGCGAGTGCGGGTGACCCCGGGCCCGAGCGGCGGCGTCGCCGCTCGGTGAGTGTCCCCCTGGGGGACGGTCGGCCGGAAGGCGCCCGCTGTCGCCGCCGGCGGTCCCGTCCCGGGCCCTGCCCGTCGCTTCCCCGTCGCCCTTCCCGGCCGCGCGTGGGCCGAAGGGGTGCGGGCGGCCGCGGGGGCGCTTCCCCGCCCGGTCTCCGAGTGGAAACGAGGAGAGCGGGCGTTGCTCCCCCGGCTCAGCGCCGTACGCCTTCTTGCCCGGGCGCGTGCCCGCGGAAGGGGGCTCCGAAGGTGCGAAGCGGCGGCGGCGGTTCCGGGAGGGCGGCGGCGGTGGCGGTGGGTCTCGCCGTCCGGCGGGCCTCGGGTGCTCGCGATGCCGGCTCGGTTCCCGGCGGCGTCCGCCTCCGGTGCCGGCGGCGGAGCTGGGCTTGCCGGGCGCTTTGCCTTCCCGGCGGGCGCGGTCCCGCGGGGGGGGCGCGCCGGCGGAGCGGTGTTCGCCGCGTGCGTCTCGGGCGTTGCGGGGGTCGCTGGGGAGAAGCCGGCTGCGCGGTGACGCGGCGGCGCTCCGCGAGTCTGCGGAGCGGCGAAGGGAGCCGAGCGTGAGCAGCGGGGTCTGGTGGCCGTTACCCCCCGCCGTGGGCCGCGGGCGCGTGTCGTCTCGTGATCGAGGCCGGGCGGGATCCGACGCCCCCCCGCGGTCTGGCGCGCGCCGCGCCAGCCCCTCTGCGCGGAGGCCGGGCCGAGCCCGGGCGCCTGGGCCGCCTCCGAAGGCCGGCACGCGAGGTGGCGTCTCCCCTTGCGGGGGGAGGCGGGCCGGGAGCGCGGGCTCCCCCGCCTTTGTCGACCTTGGGAGCGTTCCGTGGGTTTCTTCTTTTTTTTCCACCCTCCTCCTCCTCCGTTTGTCGTTGTGCTCGTACGGTCGAAGGGAGGCGCGCGCGCGCCAGCGTGGCGTCCTCGCCGAAAGAGACAGGGGTCTGCTCCACGTGAGCGGTCCCGGCCCCTCCGCGCGTGCGGAGCCGGTGCCGAAAGCCAGACAACTCTTAGCGGTGGATCACTCGGCTCGTGCGTCGATGAAGAACGCAGCTAGCTGCGAGAATTAATGTGAATTGCAGGACACATTGATCATCGACACTTCGAACGCACTTGCGGCCCCGGGTTCCTCCCGGGGCTACGCCTGTCTGAGCGTCGCTTGACGATCAATCGCCGTCCGGGGGCCACCCCGGCGGCGCGGCTGGGGTTGCCTCGCAGGCCCGTCGTCCGCGGCCGGCGGCGGCGGCGGCGGCGGCGGCGGCGGCGGCGTCCGGCCGGTGCCCGGAGGGGGAAGGCGGCGGGGGCCGGCGAGGGAAGCGTTTTTCCTCGGCGGTTTCTCGGGGCCTTTTTTTCCCTGCGGGGCCCGGTCGTCGGCGTCGTCGCGGTCCGTCCGTCCGTCCGTCCGTCCGTCCGTCCGTCGCGTGCCGCGCCAAGGGCCTTCGTCCCCCTAAATGCAGACTCGGGGAGCGCTCCGTAGCTTCCCGCTCCCGGAGCGAGCCGCTGGGGCGGAGCTCGTCCTTGCCGGGGCCCCGCCAGGGTGTGGCGGCGGCGGCCGGGGAGAGCGAGAGACGGCGTGAAAACGCCGTGGGAAAGGGCCGAGCCAGAGAGAAGGAAGGGAGGCGAGGCGCGGGCCTCGCCCCCGGGCTCCCCCCGTGCGGGCGGCTGTCTGCGGGTGGGTACCGCGCGGGTACCGTGCCGTGCTGCCGCGCGCGCGTCGAGGCCGCGAGCGCCGGGGACGGGGGTCACCCCCTCCTCCTTCCCGCCCGCCTCTCTGTGGTCGTCTCGGGCGTAAGAGCGCCGTCTCGCTTCTCTCTCCCCGCCGAGGCCGTCTGGCGCCGCCCGGCGGTGCCCCGGAGGCCGTCACCGCCGTTGCTCCTTTTCGGTTGTCGTCTCCGGGATGGGGTTGTGTCGCCTTCTCTCCGTCTCTCTTTCCCCCGTGTCTCTCTCCGTCTCGCGCGCGCGGGCGCGCGAGGGGAGGGGGGGGGCCCGTGGGGGAAGGGGTTGCCGGGAGGGAAGCGGCCGGGCGTCCGGCCGCGCGCTCCCGGGCGCGCGGC
>NW_028120718.1:65000-75000 GCF_965178545.1 Coloeus monedula | reverse complement strand
CCAGTTGGCGCCGGGGTACACCTGTTGTCTTCGCCGCTCGGCCCCGCCGGCCCGACGAGTTGGCGCCGGGGTAGAGCTGTTGCCTTCGCCGCTCGGCCCCGCCGGCCCGACCAGTTGGCGCCGGGGTACACCTGTTGCCTTCGCCGTCCTCGCCGCGCCCGGCCCGACGAGATGGCGCCGGGGTAGACCTGTTGCCTTCGCCGCTCGGCCCCGCCGGCCCGACCAGTTGGCGCCGGGGTAGAGCTGTTGCCTTCGCCGCTCGGCCCCGCCGGCCCGACCAGTTGGCGCCGGGGTAGAGCTGTTGCCTTCGCCGCTCGGCCCCGCCGGCCCGACCAGTTGGCGCCGGGGTACACCTGTTGCCTTCGCCGTCCTCGCCGCGCCCGGCCCGACGAGATGGCGCCGGGGTAGACCTGTTGCCTTCGCCGCTCGGCCCCGCCGGCCCGACCAGTTGGCGCCGGGGTAGACCTGTTGCCTTCGCCGCTCGGCCCCGCCGGCCCGACCAGTTGGCGCCGGGGTAGAGCTGTTCGCCGTCCTCGGCGCGCCCGGCGCCCCGGCCCGGCGCCCGGCGCCGGGGTAGACCTGTTGCCTTCGCCGCTCGGCCCCGCCGGCCCGGCTCCCGGCGCCGGGGTAGACCTGTTGCCTTCGCCGCTCGGCCCCGCCGGCCCGACCAGTTGGCGCCGGGGTAGACCTGTTGCCTTCGCCGCTCGGCCCCGCCGGCCCGACGAGATGGCGCCGGGGTAGACCTGTTGCCTTCGCCGCTCGGCCCCGCCGGCCCGACCAGTTGGCGCCGGGGTAGACCTGTTGCCTTCGCCGCTCGGCCCCGCCGGCCCGACGAGATGGCGCCGGGGTAGACCTGTTGCCTTCGCCGCTCGGCCCCGCCGGCCCGACGAGATGGCGCCGGGGTAGACCTGTTGCCTTCGCCGCTCGGCCCCGCCGGCCCGACCAGTTGGCGCCGGGGTAGACCTGTTGCCTTCGCCGCTCGGCCCCGCCGGCCCGACGAGATGGCGCCGGGGTAGACCTGTTGCCTTCGCCGCTCGGCCCCGCCGGCCCGACCAGTTGGCGCCGGGGTAGACCTGTTGCCTTCGCCGCTCGGCCCCGCCGGCCCGGCTCCCGGCGCCGGGGTAGACCTGTTGCCTTCGCCGCTCGGCCCCGCCGGCCCGACCAGTTGGCGCCGGGGTAGAGCTGTTCGCCGTCCTCGCCGCGCCCGGCGCCCCGGCCCGCCTCCCGGCGCCGGGGTAGACCTGTTGCCTTCGCCGCTCGGCCCCGCCGGCCCGGCTCCCGGCGCCGGGGTAGACCTGTTGCCTTCGCCGCTCGGCCCCGCCGGCCCGACCAGTTGGCGCCGGGGTAGACCTGTTGCCTTCGCCGCTCGGCCCCGCCGGCCCGACGAGATGGCGCCGGGGTAGACCTGTTGCCTTCGCCGCTCGGCCCCGCCGGCCCGACCAGTTGGCGCCGGGGTAGACCTGTTGCCTTCGCCGCTCGGCCCCGCCGGCCCGGCTCCCGGCGCCGGGGTAGACCTGTTGCCTTCGCCGCTCGGCCCCGCCGGCCCGACCAGTTGGCGCCGGGGTAGAGCTGTTCGCCGTCCTCGCCGCGCCCGGCGCCCCGGCCCGGCGCCCGGCGCCGGGGTAGACCTGTTGCCTTCGCCGCTCGGCCCCGCCGGCCCGACCAGTTGGCGCCGGGGTAGAGCTGTTGCCTTCGCCGCTCGGCCCCGCCGGCCCGACCAGTTGGCGCCGGGGTACACCTGTTGCCTTCGCCGTCCTCGCCGCGCCCGGCCCGACGAGATGGCGCCGGGGTAGACCTGTTGCCTTCGCCGCTCGGCCCCGCCGGCCCGACCAGTTGGCGCCGGGGTAGAGCTGTTGCCTTCGCCGCTCGGCCCCGCCGGCCCGACCAGTTGGCGCCGGGGTAGAGCTGTTCGCCGTCCTCGGCGCGCCCGGCGCCCCGGCCCGGCGCCCGGCGCCGGGGTAGACCTGTTGCCTTCGCCGCTCGGCCCCGCCGGCCCGGCTCCCGGCGCCGGGGTAGACCTGTTGCCTTCGCCGCTCGGCCCCGCCGGCCCGACCAGTTGGCGCCGGGGTAGAGCTGTTGCCTTCGCCGCTCGGCCCCGCCGGCCCGACCAGTTGGCGCCGGGGTACACCTGTTGCCTTCGCCGTCCTCGCCGCGCCCGGCCCGACGAGATGGCGCCGGGGTAGACCTGTTGCCTTCGCCGCTCGGCCCCGCCGGCCCGACCAGTTGGCGCCGGGGTACACCTGTTGTCTTCGCCGCTCGGCCCCGCCGGCCCGACGAGTTGGCGCCGGGGTAGAGCTGTTGCCTTCGCCGCTCGGCCCCGCCGGCCCGACCAGTTGGCGCCGGGGTACACCTGTTGCCTTCGCCGTCCTCGCCGCGCCCGGCCCGACGAGATGGCGCCGGGGTAGACCTGTTGCCTTCGCCGCTCGGCCCCGCCGGCCCGACCAGTTGGCGCCGGGGTAGACCTGTTGCCTTCGCCGCTCGGCCCCGCCGGCCCGACCAGTTGGCGCCGGGGTAGAGCTGTTGCCTTCGCCGCTCGGCCCCGCCGGCCCGACCAGTTGGCGCCGGGGTACACCTGTTGCCTTCGCCGTCCTCGCCGCGCCCGGCCCGACGAGATGGCGCCGGGGTAGACCTGTTGCCTTCGCCGCTCGGCCCCGCCGGCCCGACCAGTTGGCGCCGGGGTAGACCTGTTGCCTTCGCCGCTCGGCCCCGCCGGCCCGACCAGTTGGCGCCGGGGTAGAGCTGTTCGCCGTCCTCGGCGCGCCCGGCGCCCCGGCCCGGCGCCCGGCGCCGGGGTAGACCTGTTGCCTTCGCCGCTCGGCCCCGCCGGCCCGGCTCCCGGCGCCGGGGTAGACCTGTTGCCTTCGCCGCTCGGCCCCGCCGGCCCGACCAGTTGGCGCCGGGGTAGACCTGTTCGCCGTCCTCGCCGCGCCCGGCTCCCGGGCTAGACCTGCTGTCCCCGTCAGGCGGCCCCAGCCCGACGCCTAGCGCCGGGCTAGACCTGCTGCCCCCGTCCGGCCCTGCCGGCTTGGCGTTTAGCGCCGGGGTAGAGCTGTTTGCTGTCCTCGCCTGGCCCTGCCCAGCCCGGCGCCCGGCGCCGGGCTAGACCTGTTGTCCTCCCCCGTCCGGCCCGATGGGGTTTTTCCGTTTGGCCCCGGGCTAGAGCTGTGTTCCCCGTCCGGCCCGATGGGTTTGCCGTGTAGCGGCGGGCAGAGCTCTCGTTCCAGGCCCCACTTGGAACTGTAGTCGCGTGAGCGGCCCGTAGATTTGTTTCCTGTGTAGATTTCTCCTCCTGGAGCTCGAGGCCTGCCGCCAGCGCTCCCCTCCCCCTCCCCCCGCTCCCCCCGCCCCCCCAAGGTGGGTAGAGCCGGCCTCCCCTCCTGGTGCTGGGGAGACCAGGTCTCGTCGATGGGACCCGCAGCCCCGGGACCCAGTCCGGGCCCGCGAGCAGGTCCGGCCGCCCCGCACGCGCACGCGCGCACCCGCCACACGCGGCCGCTCGCGCGCGCTGGTTCCCCCCCCCCCCCCCCCCCAAAAGCTGGGGCGTGAAGGCGAGTGACTGTCGGTCCCAGAGGGCGGCGTCCCTGCCGGCTGCATACCTGAGCGGCCGTCAGCGTCACCCCCTGCCGCGCGCTTCCCCAGCTCCGGCCCGCCCTGCCGCCGCCCTGCCTGCAGCCCGCTCCCCCCGCCACTGCCGGAGAGGGGAGGAGGGAGTCTTTAGGAGCCAGCGGCGTTCCCGCCACCTCCGTGCCCAAACGGACAGCAGCGTCCGCTCTCTAAGCCCGGCTCCCGGCCCTCGAAAGCCTGCCGTGCCCTTGCCTCGCCTCCCACCTTGATTTCTGCCTCTCTCACTCCCTCATCCGCCCGCCTCGCTTCCGTCCTGCCGCAGCCTTGACCGGGGCTGGGGGTAGGCAGGAAGGAACGCCATCGAACCAAAAGGCTCAGAGCGACCGGAACAGGATGCTTCTTCAAAAAGAGACAGTGCCAAGCATCCCGCCACCACCTCCAGACTGTCGCTGGCCCTACTTCTGCACCACTTTGGCCTGCTCGCCGAACACCCTGGCTGCCTCGGCACCCAAGTCCTCGTCCCCCTGCTGCGGCTGCTGCTGCTGCCGCCGCCGCCGCCGCCGCCGCCGCCGTCCGAACTGGCTGATGGGACCCTGGGCAGGGGCGGGAAAAGTCTGAGGGTGGCGCCAGGGAGGCTGATGGTGGAGAGCAAGAGCGCCCCCAAGCCTCGAGAGACAGGGCGACGGGAGGGAGGGGGAGGGAGCGCGTCGCCTGTGTCGGTGTGTGTCTGTCTGTGTCTATGTGCGTGCAGCTGTGGCCGTCGGCGGCAAAAAGAGAGGGGGGCGGCGGGGCTGTGAGTGGGTCTGATAGACCCTGCGTCTGCCTACCTCTCCGTGTCAACATGGGCCGAGGGCCGCCGGCTCGCTGCCGGCCGGGAGCGCCACGGCGCGGCTCCCCCGCGGCTCGCCGGGGCGGCGGCGGGGGCCGGGCACCTCGGCGGACCCCGGAAGAACCGGCCCGAAGGCGGCCGCCCGGCCCCGGCCCGGGCCCCGGACCCCGCCGGCGGGCGGGGCTCCTCCCGCCGGAGGCCGCCGGCTCGCTGCCGGCCGGGAGCGCCACGGCGCGGCTCCCCCGCGGCTCGCCGGGGCGGCGGCGGGGGCCGGGCACCTCGGCGGACCCCGGAAGAACCGGCCCGAAGGCGGCCGCCCGGCCCCGGCCCGGGTCCCGGACCCCGCCGGAGGGCGGGGCTCCTCCCGCCGGAGGCCGCCGGCTCGCTGCCGGCCGGGAGCGCCACGGCGCGGCTCCCCCGCGGCTCGCCGGGGCGGCGGCGGGGGCCGGGCACCTCGGCGGACCCCGGAAGAACCGGCCCGAAGGCGGCCGCCCGGCCCCGGCCCGGGCCCCGGACCCCGCCGGCGGGCGGGGCTCCTCCCGCCGGAGGCCGCCGGCTCGCTGCCGGCCGGGAGCGCCACGGCGCGGCTCCCCCGCGGCTCGCCGGGGCGGCGGCGGGGGCCGGGCACCTCGGCGGACCCCGGAAGAACCGGCCCGAAGGCGGCCGCCCGGCCCCGGCCCGGGTCCCGGCCCCCGCCGGAGGGCGGGGCTCCTCCCGCCGGAGGCCGCCGGCTCGCTGCCGGCCGGGAGCGCCACGGCGCGGCTCCCCCGCGGCTCGCCGGGGCGGCGGCGGGGGCCGGGCACCTCGGCGGACCCCGGAAGAACCGGCCCGAAGGCGGCCGCCCGGCCCCGGCCCGGGCCCCGGCCCCCGCCGGAGGGCGGGGCTCCTCCCGCCGGAGGCCGCCGGCTCGCTGCCGGCCGGGAGCGCCACGGCGCGGCTCCCCCGCGGCTCGCCGGGGCGGCGGCGGGGGCCGGGCACCTCGGCGGACCCCGGAAGAACCGGCCCGAAGGCGGCCGCCCGGCCCCGGCCCGGGCCCCGGACCCCGCCGGCGGGCGGGGCTCCTCCCGCCGGAGGCCGCCGGCTCGCTGCCGGCCTGGAGCGCCACGGCGCGGCTCCCCCGCGGCTCGCCGGGGCGGCGGCGGGGGCCGGGCACCTCGGCGGGTCCCGAAAGAACCGTTCCGAAGGCGGCCGCCCGGCCTGGCTCGGCCCCGGCCCCGGCCCCCTCCTGGTGGGCGGGGCCAGTCGCGCCGGCGGCCGTCGGCTTCGTTTCCTGTTCCTCCCTATGTACCTGCTTCCCCCTCCCGCTGTCTCCCTAGAGGCGCTCTGCTCTGGTGGAGCTGGGCGTGGTGCCCGGGGTGGGGTGGGGAGTCCGTTTTGATGCGTCAACGTGTGTGGGCTGGCCGACCTAAGGGCACACGGTCCTCCTGAGCGTGGCCAGGTGTGCTGTGGGCCCCCAAGAAAACGAAATAAAATGTGCAAAGAAATTTTTTTCCCCCCAGGAAACTTTCTTGTTCCTAGCAGAAGAAAGATGTACTCGTTCAAAAACTAAAGGTTGATTTTCGTCGAAAATATTTATTGGTCTTGACCCGGGTTCTCCGGCGGGCCAGGGCTGCTAGAGCCATCGGGTTCCGGGGCGTTCCGGGGCTGTGGGGTTCCCCTGGCTCTGGGAGGGCAGGAAGATGCCTTGACTCCGGGGTCGGCCGCGCCCACCAGCTGTTGCCGGAGCCGTCAGCGTACCGTCCCGGCGGCATCCGGCCAGAGGGCGAACAAGTATACGCGGATCGGGGGCCCGGCCGCGGCGGCCAGCCGCGCCCCGAGGCCGCCGGCGAGGCCGCCGCGGCGTCGCCCGGTCGCCGGGCGAACAGGTCTACCCGGCGCCGGGGCGGCCCCGGGAGGACAGGTCTACCCGGATCCGGGCCCGGCCGCGGCGGCCAGCCGCGCCCCGAGGCCGCCGGCGTGGCCGCCGCGGCGTCGCCCGGTCGCGGGGCGAACAGGTCTACCCGGCGCCGGGGCGGCCCCGGGAGGACAGGTCTACCCGGATCCGGGCCCGGCCGCGGCGGCCAGCCGCGCCCCGAGGCCGCCGGCGAGGCCGCCGCGGCGTCGCCCGGTCGCGGGGCGAACAGGTCTACCCGGCGCCGGGGCGGCCCCGGGAGGACAGGTCTACCCGGATCCGGGCCCGGCCGCGGCGGCCAGCCGCGCCCCGAGGCCGCCGGCGTGGCCGCCGCGGCGTCGCCCGGTCGCGGGGCGAACAGGTCTACCCGGCGCCGGGGCGGCCCCGGGAGGACAGGTCTACCCGGATCCGGGCCCGGCCGCGGCGGCCAGCCGCGCCCCGAGGCCGCCGGCGTGGCCGCCGCGGCGTCGCCCGGTCGCGGGGCGAACAGGTCTACCCGGCGCCGGGGCGGCCCCGGGAGGACAGGTCTACCCGGATCCGGGCCCGGCCGCGGCGGCCAGCCGCGCCCCGAGGCCGCCGGCGAGGCCGCCGCGGCGTCGCCCGGTCGCGGGGCGAACAGGTCTACCCGGCGCCGGGGCGGCCCCGGGAGGACAGGTCTACCCGGATCCGGGCCCGGCCGCGGCGGCCAGCCGCGCCCCGAGGCCGCCGGCGAGGCCGCCGCGGCGTCGCCCGGTCGCGGGGCGAACAGGTCTACCCGGCGCCGGGGCGGCCCCGGGAGGACAGGTCTACCCGGATCCGGGCCCGGCCGCGGCGGCCAGCCGCGCCCCGAGGCCGCCGGCGAGGCCGCCGCGGCGTCGCCCGGTCGCGGGGCGAACAGGTCTACCCGGCGCCGGGGCGGCCCCGGGAGGACAGGTCTACCCGGATCCGGGCCCGGCCGCGGCGGCCAGCCGCGCCCCGAGGCCGCCGGCGAGGCCGCCGCGGCGTCGCCCGGTCGCGGGGCGAACAGGTCTACCCGGCGCCGGGGCGGCCCCGGGAGGACAGGTCTACCCGGATCCGGGCCCGGCCGCGGCGGCCAGCCGCGCCCCGAGGCCGCCGGCGAGGCCGCCGCGGCGTCGCCCGGTCGCGGGGCGAACAGGTCTACCCGGCGCCGGGGCGGCCCCGGGAGGACAGGTCTACCCGGATCCGGGCCCGGCCGCGGCGGCCAGCCGCGCCCCGAGGCCGCCGGCGAGGCCGCCGCGGCGTCGCCCGGTCGCGGGGCGAACAGGTCTACCCGGCGCCGGGGCGGCCCCGGGAGGACAGGTCTACCCGGATCCGGGCCCGGCCGCGGCGGCCAGCCGCGCCCCGAGGCCGCCGGCGAGGCCGCCGCGGCGTCGCCCGGTCGCGGGGCGAACAGGTCTACCCGGCGCCGGGGCGGCCCCGGGAGGACAGGTCTACCCGGATCCGGGCCCGGCCGCGGCGGCCAGCCGCGCCCCGAGGCCGCCGGCGAGGCCGCCGCGGCGTCGCCCGGTCGCGGGGCGAACAGGTCTACCCGGCGCCGGGGCGGCCCCGGGAGGACAGGTCTACCCGGATCCGGGCCCGGCCGCGGCGGCCAGCCGCGCCCCGAGGCCGCCGGCGAGGCCGCCGCGGCGTCGCCCGGTCGCGGGGCGAACAGGTCTACCCGGCGCCGGGGCGGCCCCGGGAGGACAGGTCTACCCGGATCCGGGCCCGGCCGCGGCGGCCAGCCGCGCCCCGAGGCCGCCGGCGAGGCCGCCGCGGCGTCGCCCGGTCGCGGGGCGAACAGGTCTACCCGGCGCCGGGGCGGCCCCGGGAGGACAGGTCTACCCGGATCCGGGCCCGGCCGCGGCGGCCAGCCGCGCCCCGAGGCCGCCGGCGAGGCCGCCGCGGCGTCGCCCGGTCGCGGGGCGAACAGGTCTACCCGGCGCCGGGGCGGCCCCGGGAGGACAGGTCTACCCGGATCCGGGCCCGGCCGCGGCGGCCGGCCGCGCCCCGAGGCCGCCGGCGAGGCCGCCGCGGCGTCGCCCGGTCGCGGGGCGAACAGGTCTACCCGGCGCCGGGGCGGCCCCGGGAGGACAGGTCTACCCGGATCCGGGCCCGGCCGCGGCGGCCAGCCGCGCCCCGAGGCCGCCGGCGAGGCCGCCGCGGCGTCGCCCGGTCGCGGGGCGAACAGGTCTACCCGGCGCCGGGGCGGCCCCGGGAGGACAGGTCTACCCGGATCCGGGCCCGGCCGCGGCGGCCAGCCGCGCCCCGAGGCCGCCGGCGAGGCCGCCGCGGCGTCGCCCGGTCGCGGGGCGAACAGGTCTACCCGGCGCCGGGGCGGCCCCGGGAGGACAGGTCTACCCGGATCCGGGCCCGGCCGCGGCGGCCAGCCGCGCCCCGAGGCCGCCGGCGAGGCCGCCGCGGCGTCGCCCGGTCGCGGGGCGAACAGGTCTACCCGGCGCCGGGGCGGCCCCGGGAGGACAGGTCTACCCGGATCCGGGCCCGGCCGCGGCGGCCAGCCGCGCCCCGAGGCCGCCGGCGAGGCCGCCGCGGCGTCGCCCGGTCGCGGGGCGAACAGGTCTACCCGGCGCCGGGGCGGCCCCGGGAGGACAGGTCTACCCGGATCCGGGCCCGGCCGCGGCGGCCGGCCGCGCCCCGAGGCCGCCGGCGAGGCCGCCGCGGCGTCGCCCGGTCGCGGGGCGAACAGGTCTACCCGGCGCCGGGGCGGCCCCGGGAGGACAGGTCTACCCGGATCCGGGCCCGGCCGCGGCGGCCAGCCGCGCCCCGAGGCCGCCGGCGAGGCCGCCGCGGCGTCGCCCGGTCGCGGGGCGAACAGGTCTACCCGGCGCCGGGGCGGCCCCGGGAGGACAGGTCTACCCGGATCCGGGCCCGGCCGCGGCGGCCAGCCGCGCCCCGAGGCCGCCGGCGTGGCCGCCGCGGCGTCGCCCGGTCGCGGGGCGAACAGGTCTACCCTGCTCCGGCGGGACTTGGGCAAAGTTCGGCAGGGGCCGGGTAGACGTGTTGCCCCACCCGTCCTGGAAGTTCACCAAGGGGTCGCTGTTTTTGGCTGCCTCCAGTTGCGTCATGGTAGGAGGCGGCGTGCGCCGGCGCACCGCCCCGGTCAAGTACGATTGGTTCTCTTGGAGGCGTCCGGGGCCTCGGACTCGCCTGTCCGTATTATGGGAGCGGGTGATGGGCCGTGTCCCCGCAGGCTGGCGGTGCCTGTGTCGAAGGCCGAGAGCGGCGGCCGCGCGTGCGGCTGCCACGAACGAAGAGTGTCGAACGAGCCGGATACGAGTCGCGTGGCTTTATCCGGGTTTCACCGCCCCCGTGACGGGCAAAGCCGAAAAACCGCGAGCTGCTTGGCAGCCTAGGTGGGGTGGAGAGAGCCGTGAGTGTGTCCCCCCTCCGACCCTGGCGGCTGCCGACTCTGCGCAGAGGGGGCCGCAGGGAAAATCCGGTGGTGGCCGAGGCGGCGGCGCCTCGTTCCTTTCCTGCCCGGCCTTAAGCCGGCGCCCGCTGGGCGGGCTCGGTTTTCGGCTGTCAGTCCAGTGCGGTGGCTGGCAGCCGGTGGGGCGGCCGCGGCCGGGGGTGCTCCGTTTCGCGGAGGTCCGACAGGGCTTTCCCCGGCCCTTCCCTGAGAGCTCCGAGGATGACGGGCCCAGTTGGCCGAGGTGGCGGCGCCCCGTTCCCGGCTCCCGACCTGTGCTTGGTGTGTCGGTGGTGCCACGGGGACGCTC
>NW_028120718.1:57500-60000 GCF_965178545.1 Coloeus monedula | reverse complement strand
AGCGGGTCTTGGCCGCCTCTGGCGGCAAAAGATCCCGCTCCCGGCCGAGCGGCCCCGGGCGCCGAGAGGCGCTCCCGAGGGTGTCGGGCGTTCCGGGTGGCGTGCCAGGGTGTGTGGCGCACGCGTGAACCCGCTGCCGGGGTGGCGCGTGGCGGCGGCGGCGGCATTCCTTGTCCCGTCGTGTCCCCGTGGCCTCTCGGCGGGGTGAAGTGAGGCTCTCGGTGCCGGGTCGCATCCCCCCGCGCTGGCGGGGCGGCCCGAGCCGCGGCGGTCCTCTCGGGTGCGGTTGCCGGGCTACTGAGGGAAACCCCGGGCCCCGAGGAGGACGCTGCGGTGGTGGCGGCGGATGGCGGGCGCGCCCTCGCGGGCGGACGCTCCCCTGAGGGCGGCAGCAGGGGAGGCACCCCCGCGGGGCCATGCAGGTCGTTTCCCTCGCCCCAGGGCCAGGTACCTAGCGCTCCGCGCCTCGGCGGCCTCGGCGGCCTCTCGGCGTCGTCAAACGCTGGGGGCCGTAGGGCCGCGGAGCCGGGCGGAGGTTTAAAGACTCGGGCGGCTCGGTTGCGCCCCGCCGTGTTAGGCGGCGGCGGCGGCGGCGACGACGGCGGCGGGTTGCCGGGCGGCGGCGCGGCGCCATCGAGGGGTAGGGAGCGAGCGTCTCCCGCCAAGCCCCTGCGGTGGTGACCGTCGCGGCCGGCCGTGTGCTCGCTGTCCGCCGTGGCTCCGCCGCGCCGCTCGCGCGCGCGCGCGGGCGGCCGTGCCGGGGAGGGGCGCCCTGCCCCCCCCTCTCCGCGGCCCGGTCTCGGCAGAAAGGGACCGTGTTGGCGCGGTCGGCCGCGGGGGCCGGCCCGCTGGCTTCGAAGCGGGCGACGGTGGCGGAGGGCGCGTGCTCTCCGCCCTCCCGCGGCTTTGCGGGGTCGTGCGGCCGCCAGGGCCCGCTGCTGCGCTCTCCTTGGCCGCTGCCGCAGGCTCGTGCGCGCGGCGCCGCGCCTGGCGCTGCCGCGCCTCTCCCCTCGACGGCCTTCTCTCTCCTTGGACGCACCGGTGGCGCCGTTGCCGCCGGCCGTTGCCGCTCGACCGCCTGCCCGCCGAGGCTTGAGTGCTCGGCGGTCCCTCCGTCGCCGGAGGCCGGCGAGTGCGGGTGACCCCGGGCCCGAGCGGCGGCGTCGCCGCTCGGTGAGTGTCCCCCTGGGGGACGGTCGGCCGGAAGGCGCCCGCTGTCGCCGCCGGCGGTCCCGTCCCGGGCCCTGCCCGTCGCTTCCCCGTCGCCCTTCCCGGCCGCGCGTGGGCCGAAGGGGTGCGGGCGGCCGCGGGGGCGCTTCCCCGCCCGGTCTCCGAGTGGAAACGAGGAGAGCGGGCGTTGCTCCCCCGGCTCAGCGCCGTACGCCTTCTTGCCCGGGCGCGTGCCCGCGGAAGGGGGCTCCGAAGGTGCGAAGCGGCGGCGGCGGTTCCGGGAGGGCGGCGGCGGTGGCGGTGGGTCTCGCCGTCCGGCGGGCCTCGGGTGCTCGCGATGCCGGCTCGGTTCCCGGCGGCGTCCGCCTCCGGTGCCGGCGGCGGAGCTGGGCTTGCCGGGCGCTTTGCCTTCCCGGCGGGCGCGGTCCCGCGGGGGGGGCGCGCCGGCGGAGCGGTGTTCGCCGCGTGCGTCTCGGGCGTTGCGGGGGTCGCTGGGGAGAAGCCGGCTGCGCGGTGACGCGGCGGCGCTCCGCGAGTCTGCGGAGCGGCGAAGGGAGCCGAGCGTGAGCAGCGGGGTCTGGTGGCCGTTACCCCCCGCCGTGGGCCGCGGGCGCGTGTCGTCTCGTGATCGAGGCCGGGCGGGATCCGACGCCCCCCCGCGGTCTGGCGCGCGCCGCGCCAGCCCCTCTGCGCGGAGGCCGGGCCGAGCCCGGGCGCCTGGGCCGCCTCCGAAGGCCGGCACGCGAGGCGGCGTCTCCCCTTGCGGGGGGAGGCGGGCCGGGAGCGCGGGCTCCCCCGCCTTTGTCGACCTTGGGAGCGTTCCGTGGGTTTCTTCTTTTTTTTCCACCCTCCTCCTCCTCCGTTTGTCGTTGTGCTCGTACGGTCGAAGGGAGGCGCGCGCGCGCCAGCGTGGCGTCCTCGCCGAAAGAGACAGGGGTCTGCTCCACGTGAGCGGTCCCGGCCCCTCCGCGCGTGCGGAGCCGGTGCCGAAAGCCAGACAACTCTTAGCGGTGGATCACTCGGCTCGTGCGTCGATGAAGAACGCAGCTAGCTGCGAGAATTAATGTGAATTGCAGGACACATTGATCATCGACACTTCGAACGCACTTGCGGCCCCGGGTTCCTCCCGGGGCTACGCCTGTCTGAGCGTCGCTTGACGATCAATCGCCGTCCGGGGGCCACCCCGGCGGCGCGGCTGGGGTTGCCTCGCAGGCCCGTCGTCCGCGGCCGGCGGCGGCGGCGGCGGCGGCGGCGTCCGGCCGGTGCCCGGAGGGGGAAGGCGGCGGGGGCCGGCGAGGGAAGCGTTTTTCCTCGGCGGTTTCTCGGGGCC
>NW_028120718.1:35000-50000 GCF_965178545.1 Coloeus monedula | reverse complement strand
GTAGACCTGTTGCCTTCGCCGCTCGGCCCCGCCGGCCCGACCAGTTGGCGCCGGGGTAGAGCTGTTGCCTTCGCCGCTCGGCCCCGCCGGCCCGACCAGTTGGCGCCGGGGTAGAGCTGTTGCCTTCGCCGCTCGGCCCCGCCGGCCCGACCAGTTGGCGCCGGGGTACACCTGTTGCCTTCGCCGTCCTCGCCGCGCCCGGCCCGACGAGATGGCGCCGGGGTAGACCTGTTGCCTTCGCCGCTCGGCCCCGCCGGCCCGACCAGTTGGCGCCGGGGTAGACCTGTTGCCTTCGCCGCTCGGCCCCGCCGGCCCGACCAGTTGGCGCCGGGGTAGACCTGTTGTCTTCGCCGCTCGGCCCCGCCGGCCCGACGAGTTGGCGCCGGGGTAGAGCTGTTGCCTTCGCCGCTCGGCCCCGCCGGCCCGACCAGTTGGCGCCGGGGTACACCTGTTGCCTTCGCCGTCCTCGCCGCGCCCGGCCCGACGAGATGGCGCCGGGGTAGACCTGTTGCCTTCGCCGCTCGGCCCCGCCGGCCCGACCAGTTGGCGCCGGGGTACACCTGTTGTCTTCGCCGCTCGGCCCCGCCGGCCCGACCAGTTGGCGCCGGGGTAGAGCTGTTGCCTTCGCCGCTCGGCCCCGCCGGCCCGACCAGTTGGCGCCGGGGTACACCTGTTGCCTTCGCCGTCCTCGCCGCGCCCGGCCCGACGAGATGGCGCCGGGGTAGACCTGTTGCCTTCGCCGCTCGGCCCCGCCGGCCCGACCAGTTGGCGCCGGGGTAGACCTGTTGCCTTCGCCGCTCGGCCCCGCCGGCCCGACCAGTTGGCGCCGGGGTAGAGCTGTTGCCTTCGCCGCTCGGCCCCGCCGGCCCGACCAGTTGGCGCCGGGGTACACCTGTTGCCTTCGCCGTCCTCGCCGCGCCCGGCCCGACGAGATGGCGCCGGGGTAGACCTGTTGCCTTCGCCGCTCGGCCCCGCCGGCCCGACCAGTTGGCGCCGGGGTAGACCTGTTGCCTTCGCCGCTCGGCCCCGCCGGCCCGACCAGTTGGCGCCGGGGTAGAGCTGTTCGCCGTCCTCGGCGCGCCCGGCGCCCCGGCCCGGCGCCCGGCGCCGGGGTAGACCTGTTGCCTTCGCCGCTCGGCCCCGCCGGCCCGGCTCCCGGCGCCGGGGTAGACCTGTTGCCTTCGCCGCTCGGCCCCGCCGGCCCGACCAGTTGGCGCCGGGGTAGACCTGTTGCCTTCGCCGCTCGGCCCCGCCGGCCCGACGAGATGGCGCCGGGGTAGACCTGTTGCCTTCGCCGCTCGGCCCCGCCGGCCCGACCAGTTGGCGCCGGGGTAGACCTGTTGCCTTCGCCGCTCGGCCCCGCCGGCCCGACGAGATGGCGCCGGGGTAGACCTGTTGCCTTCGCCGCTCGGCCCCGCCGGCCCGACGAGATGGCGCCGGGGTAGACCTGTTGCCTTCGCCGCTCGGCCCCGCCGGCCCGACCAGTTGGCGCCGGGGTAGACCTGTTGCCTTCGCCGCTCGGCCCCGCCGGCCCGACGAGATGGCGCCGGGGTAGACCTGTTGCCTTCGCCGCTCGGCCCCGCCGGCCCGACCAGTTGGCGCCGGGGTAGACCTGTTGCCTTCGCCGCTCGGCCCCGCCGGCCCGGCTCCCGGCGCCGGGGTAGACCTGTTGCCTTCGCCGCTCGGCCCCGCCGGCCCGACCAGTTGGCGCCGGGGTAGAGCTGTTCGCCGTCCTCGCCGCGCCCGGCGCCCCGGCCCGCCTCCCGGCGCCGGGGTAGACCTGTTGCCTTCGCCGCTCGGCCCCGCCGGCCCGGCTCCCGGCGCCGGGGTAGACCTGTTGCCTTCGCCGCTCGGCCCCGCCGGCCCGACCAGTTGGCGCCGGGGTAGACCTGTTGCCTTCGCCGCTCGGCCCCGCCGGCCCGACGAGATGGCGCCGGGGTAGACCTGTTGCCTTCGCCGCTCGGCCCCGCCGGCCCGACCAGTTGGCGCCGGGGTAGAGCTGTTGCCTTCGCCGCTCGGCCCCGCCGGCCCGGCTCCCGGCGCCGGGGTAGACCTGTTGCCTTCGCCGCTCGGCCCCGCCGGCCCGACCAGTTGGCGCCGGGGTAGAGCTGTTCGCCGTCCTCGCCGCGCCCGGCGCCCCGGCCCGGCGCCCGGCGCCGGGGTAGACCTGTTGCCTTCGCCGCTCGGCCCCGCCGGCCCGACCAGTTGGCGCCGGGGTAGAGCTGTTGCCTTCGCCGCTCGGCCCCGCCGGCCCGACCAGTTGGCGCCGGGGTACACCTGTTGCCTTCGCCGTCCTCGCCGCGCCCGGCCCGACGAGATGGCGCCGGGGTAGACCTGTTGCCTTCGCCGCTCGGCCCCGCCGGCCCGACCAGTTGGCGCCGGGGTAGAGCTGTTGCCTTCGCCGCTCGGCCCCGCCGGCCCGACCAGTTGGCGCCGGGGTAGAGCTGTTCGCCGTCCTCGGCGCGCCCGGCGCCCCGGCCCGGCGCCCGGCGCCGGGGTAGACCTGTTGCCTTCGCCGCTCGGCCCCGCCGGCCCGGCTCCCGGCGCCGGGGTAGACCTGTTGCCTTCGCCGCTCGGCCCCGCCGGCCCGACCAGTTGGCGCCGGGGTAGAGCTGTTGCCTTCGCCGCTCGGCCCCGCCGGCCCGACCAGTTGGCGCCGGGGTACACCTGTTGCCTTCGCCGTCCTCGCCGCGCCCGGCCCGACGAGATGGCGCCGGGGTAGACCTGTTGCCTTCGCCGCTCGGCCCCGCCGGCCCGACCAGTTGGCGCCGGGGTACACCTGTTGTCTTCGCCGCTCGGCCCCGCCGGCCCGACGAGTTGGCGCCGGGGTAGAGCTGTTGCCTTCGCCGCTCGGCCCCGCCGGCCCGACCAGTTGGCGCCGGGGTACACCTGTTGCCTTCGCCGTCCTCGCCGCGCCCGGCCCGACGAGATGGCGCCGGGGTAGACCTGTTGCCTTCGCCGCTCGGCCCCGCCGGCCCGACCAGTTGGCGCCGGGGTAGAGCTGTTGCCTTCGCCGCTCGGCCCCGCCGGCCCGACCAGTTGGCGCCGGGGTAGAGCTGTTGCCTTCGCCGCTCGGCCCCGCCGGCCCGACCAGTTGGCGCCGGGGTACACCTGTTGCCTTCGCCGTCCTCGCCGCGCCCGGCCCGACGAGATGGCGCCGGGGTAGACCTGTTGCCTTCGCCGCTCGGCCCCGCCGGCCCGACCAGTTGGCGCCGGGGTAGACCTGTTGCCTTCGCCGCTCGGCCCCGCCGGCCCGACCAGTTGGCGCCGGGGTAGACCTGTTGTCTTCGCCGCTCGGCCCCGCCGGCCCGACGAGTTGGCGCCGGGGTAGAGCTGTTGCCTTCGCCGCTCGGCCCCGCCGGCCCGACCAGTTGGCGCCGGGGTACACCTGTTGCCTTCGCCGTCCTCGCCGCGCCCGGCCCGACGAGATGGCGCCGGGGTAGACCTGTTGCCTTCGCCGCTCGGCCCCGCCGGCCCGACCAGTTGGCGCCGGGGTACACCTGTTGTCTTCGCCGCTCGGCCCCGCCGGCCCGACCAGTTGGCGCCGGGGTAGAGCTGTTGCCTTCGCCGCTCGGCCCCGCCGGCCCGACCAGTTGGCGCCGGGGTACACCTGTTGCCTTCGCCGTCCTCGCCGCGCCCGGCCCGACGAGATGGCGCCGGGGTAGACCTGTTGCCTTCGCCGCTCGGCCCCGCCGGCCCGACCAGTTGGCGCCGGGGTAGACCTGTTGCCTTCGCCGCTCGGCCCCGCCGGCCCGACCAGTTGGCGCCGGGGTAGAGCTGTTGCCTTCGCCGCTCGGCCCCGCCGGCCCGACCAGTTGGCGCCGGGGTACACCTGTTGCCTTCGCCGTCCTCGCCGCGCCCGGCCCGACGAGATGGCGCCGGGGTAGACCTGTTGCCTTCGCCGCTCGGCCCCGCCGGCCCGACCAGTTGGCGCCGGGGTAGACCTGTTGCCTTCGCCGCTCGGCCCCGCCGGCCCGACCAGTTGGCGCCGGGGTAGAGCTGTTCGCCGTCCTCGGCGCGCCCGGCGCCCCGGCCCGGCGCCCGGCGCCGGGGTAGACCTGTTGCCTTCGCCGCTCGGCCCCGCCGGCCCGGCTCCCGGCGCCGGGGTAGACCTGTTGCCTTCGCCGCTCGGCCCCGCCGGCCCGACCAGTTGGCGCCGGGGTAGACCTGTTGCCTTCGCCGCTCGGCCCCGCCGGCCCGACGAGATGGCGCCGGGGTAGACCTGTTGCCTTCGCCGCTCGGCCCCGCCGGCCCGACCAGTTGGCGCCGGGGTAGACCTGTTGCCTTCGCCGCTCGGCCCCGCCGGCCCGACGAGATGGCGCCGGGGTAGACCTGTTGCCTTCGCCGCTCGGCCCCGCCGGCCCGACGAGATGGCGCCGGGGTAGACCTGTTGCCTTCGCCGCTCGGCCCCGCCGGCCCGACCAGTTGGCGCCGGGGTAGACCTGTTGCCTTCGCCGCTCGGCCCCGCCGGCCCGACGAGATGGCGCCGGGGTAGACCTGTTGCCTTCGCCGCTCGGCCCCGCCGGCCCGACCAGTTGGCGCCGGGGTAGACCTGTTGCCTTCGCCGCTCGGCCCCGCCGGCCCGGCTCCCGGCGCCGGGGTAGACCTGTTGCCTTCGCCGCTCGGCCCCGCCGGCCCGACCAGTTGGCGCCGGGGTAGAGCTGTTCGCCGTCCTCGCCGCGCCCGGCGCCCCGGCCCGCCTCCCGGCGCCGGGGTAGACCTGTTGCCTTCGCCGCTCGGCCCCGCCGGCCCGGCTCCCGGCGCCGGGGTAGACCTGTTGCCTTCGCCGCTCGGCCCCGCCGGCCCGACCAGTTGGCGCCGGGGTAGACCTGTTGCCTTCGCCGCTCGGCCCCGCCGGCCCGACGAGATGGCGCCGGGGTAGACCTGTTGCCTTCGCCGCTCGGCCCCGCCGGCCCGACCAGTTGGCGCCGGGGTAGAGCTGTTGCCTTCGCCGCTCGGCCCCGCCGGCCCGGCTCCCGGCGCCGGGGTAGACCTGTTGCCTTCGCCGCTCGGCCCCGCCGGCCCGACCAGTTGGCGCCGGGGTAGAGCTGTTCGCCGTCCTCGCCGCGCCCGGCGCCCCGGCCCGGCGCCCGGCGCCGGGGTAGACCTGTTGCCTTCGCCGCTCGGCCCCGCCGGCCCGACCAGTTGGCGCCGGGGTAGAGCTGTTGCCTTCGCCGCTCGGCCCCGCCGGCCCGACCAGTTGGCGCCGGGGTACACCTGTTGCCTTCGCCGTCCTCGCCGCGCCCGGCCCGACGAGATGGCGCCGGGGTAGACCTGTTGCCTTCGCCGCTCGGCCCCGCCGGCCCGACCAGTTGGCGCCGGGGTAGAGCTGTTGCCTTCGCCGCTCGGCCCCGCCGGCCCGACCAGTTGGCGCCGGGGTAGAGCTGTTCGCCGTCCTCGGCGCGCCCGGCGCCCCGGCCCGGCGCCCGGCGCCGGGGTAGACCTGTTGCCTTCGCCGCTCGGCCCCGCCGGCCCGGCTCCCGGCGCCGGGGTAGACCTGTTGCCTTCGCCGCTCGGCCCCGCCGGCCCGACCAGTTGGCGCCGGGGTAGAGCTGTTGCCTTCGCCGCTCGGCCCCGCCGGCCCGACCAGTTGGCGCCGGGGTACACCTGTTGCCTTCGCCGTCCTCGCCGCGCCCGGCCCGACGAGATGGCGCCGGGGTAGACCTGTTGCCTTCGCCGCTCGGCCCCGCCGGCCCGACCAGTTGGCGCCGGGGTACACCTGTTGTCTTCGCCGCTCGGCCCCGCCGGCCCGACGAGTTGGCGCCGGGGTAGAGCTGTTGCCTTCGCCGCTCGGCCCCGCCGGCCCGACCAGTTGGCGCCGGGGTACACCTGTTGCCTTCGCCGTCCTCGCCGCGCCCGGCCCGACGAGATGGCGCCGGGGTAGACCTGTTGCCTTCGCCGCTCGGCCCCGCCGGCCCGACCAGTTGGCGCCGGGGTAGAGCTGTTGCCTTCGCCGCTCGGCCCCGCCGGCCCGACCAGTTGGCGCCGGGGTAGAGCTGTTGCCTTCGCCGCTCGGCCCCGCCGGCCCGACCAGTTGGCGCCGGGGTACACCTGTTGCCTTCGCCGTCCTCGCCGCGCCCGGCCCGACGAGATGGCGCCGGGGTAGACCTGTTGCCTTCGCCGCTCGGCCCCGCCGGCCCGACCAGTTGGCGCCGGGGTAGACCTGTTGCCTTCGCCGCTCGGCCCCGCCGGCCCGACCAGTTGGCGCCGGGGTAGAGCTGTTCGCCGTCCTCGGCGCGCCCGGCGCCCCGGCCCGGCGCCCGGCGCCGGGGTAGACCTGTTGCCTTCGCCGCTCGGCCCCGCCGGCCCGGCTCCCGGCGCCGGGGTAGACCTGTTGCCTTCGCCGCTCGGCCCCGCCGGCCCGACCAGTTGGCGCCGGGGTAGACCTGTTGCCTTCGCCGCTCGGCCCCGCCGGCCCGACGAGATGGCGCCGGGGTAGACCTGTTGCCTTCGCCGCTCGGCCCCGCCGGCCCGACCAGTTGGCGCCGGGGTAGACCTGTTGCCTTCGCCGCTCGGCCCCGCCGGCCCGGCTCCCGGCGCCGGGGTAGACCTGTTGCCTTCGCCGCTCGGCCCCGCCGGCCCGACCAGTTGGCGCCGGGGTAGAGCTGTTCGCCGTCCTCGGCGCGCCCGGCGCCCCGGCCCGGCGCCCGGCGCCGGGGTAGACCTGTTGCCTTCGCCGCTCGGCCCCGCCGGCCCGGCTCCCGGCGCCGGGGTAGACCTGTTGCCTTCGCCGCTCGGCCCCGCCGGCCCGACCAGTTGGCGCCGGGGTAGAGCTGTTCGCCGTCCTCGCCGCGCCCGGCTCCCGGGCTAGACCTGCTGTCCCCGTCAGGCGGCCCCAGCCCGACGCCTAGCGCCGGGCTAGACCTGCTGCCCCCGTCCGGCCCTGCCGGCTTGGCGTTTAGCGCCGGGGTAGAGCTGTTTGCTGTCCTCGCCTGGCCCTGCCCAGCCCGGCGCCCGGCGCCGGGCTAGACCTGTTGTCCTCCCCCGTCCGGCCCGATGGGGTTTTTCCGTTTGGCCCCGGGCTAGAGCTGTGTTCCCCGTCCGGCCCGATGGGTTTGCCGTGTAGCGGCGGGCAGAGCTCTCGTTCCAGGCCCCACTTGGAACTGTAGTCGCGTGAGCGGCCCGTAGATTTGTTTCCTGTGTAGATTTCTCCTCCTGGAGCTCGAGGCCTGCCGCCAGCGCTCCCCTCCCCCTCCCCCCGCTCCCCCCGCCCCCCCAAGGTGGGTAGAGCCGGCCTCCCCTCCTGGTGCTGGGGAGACCAGGTCTCGTCGATGGGACCCGCAGCCCCGGGACCCAGTCCGGGCCCGCGAGCAGGTCCGGCCGCCCCGCACGCGCACGCGCGCACCCGCCACACGCGGCCGCTCGCGCGCGCTGGTTCCCCCCCCCCCCCCCCCCCAAAAGCTGGGGCGTGAAGGCGAGTGACTGTCGGTCCCAGAGGGCGGCGTCCCTGCCGGCTGCATACCTGAGCGGCCGTCAGCGTCACCCCCTGCCGCGCGCTTCCCCAGCTCCGGCCCGCCCTGCCGCCGCCCTGCCTGCAGCCCGCTCCCCCCGCCACTGCCGGAGAGGGGAGGAGGGAGTCTTTAGGAGCCAGCGGCGTTCCCGCCACCTCCGTGCCCAAACGGACAGCAGCGTCCGCTCTCTAAGCCCGGCTCCCGGCCCTCGAAAGCCTGCCGTGCCCTTGCCTCGCCTCCCACCTTGATTTCTGCCTCTCTCACTCCCTCATCCGCCCGCCTCGCTTCCGTCCTGCCGCAGCCTTGACCGGGGCTGGGGGTAGGCAGGAAGGAACGCCATCGAACCAAAAGGCTCAGAGCGACCGGAACAGGATGCTTCTTCAAAAAGAGACAGTGCCAAGCATCCCGCCACCACCTCCAGACTGTCGCTGGCCCTACTTCTGCACCACTTTGGCCTGCTCGCCGAACACCCTGGCTGCCTCGGCACCCAAGTCCTCGTCCCCCTGCTGCGGCTGCTGCTGCTGCCGCCGCCGCCGCCGCCGCCGCCGCCGTCCGAACTGGCTGATGGGACCCTGGGCAGGGGCGGGAAAAGTCTGAGGGTGGCGCCAGGGAGGCTGATGGTGGAGAGCAAGAGCGCCCCCAAGCCTCGAGAGACAGGGCGACGGGAGGGAGGGGGAGGGAGCGCGTCGCCTGTGTCGGTGTGTGTCTGTCTGTGTCTATGTGCGTGCAGCTGTGGCCGTCGGCGGCAAAAAGAGAGGGGGGCGGCGGGGCTGTGAGTGGGTCTGATAGACCCTGCGTCTGCCTACCTCTCCGTGTCAACATGGGCCGAGGGCCGCCGGCTCGCTGCCGGCCGGGAGCGCCACGGCGCGGCTCCCCCGCGGCTCGCCGGGGCGGCGGCGGGGGCCGGGCACCTCGGCGGACCCCGGAAGAACCGGCCCGAAGGCGGCCGCCCGGCCCCGGCCCGGGCCCCGGACCCCGCCGGCGGGCGGGGCTCCTCCCGCCGGAGGCCGCCGGCTCGCTGCCGGCCGGGAGCGCCACGGCGCGGCTCCCCCGCGGCTCGCCGGGGCGGCGGCGGGGGCCGGGCACCTCGGCGGACCCCGGAAGAACCGGCCCGAAGGCGGCCGCCCGGCCCCGGCCCGGGTCCCGGACCCCGCCGGAGGGCGGGGCTCCTCCCGCCGGAGGCCGCCGGCTCGCTGCCGGCCGGGAGCGCCACGGCGCGGCTCCCCCGCGGCTCGCCGGGGCGGCGGCGGGGGCCGGGCACCTCGGCGGACCCCGGAAGAACCGGCCCGAAGGCGGCCGCCCGGCCCCGGCCCGGGCCCCGGACCCCGCCGGCGGGCGGGGCTCCTCCCGCCGGAGGCCGCCGGCTCGCTGCCGGCCGGGAGCGCCACGGCGCGGCTCCCCCGCGGCTCGCCGGGGCGGCGGCGGGGGCCGGGCACCTCGGCGGACCCCGGAAGAACCGGCCCGAAGGCGGCCGCCCGGCCCCGGCCCGGGTCCCGGCCCCCGCCGGAGGGCGGGGCTCCTCCCGCCGGAGGCCGCCGGCTCGCTGCCGGCCGGGAGCGCCACGGCGCGGCTCCCCCGCGGCTCGCCGGGGCGGCGGCGGGGGCCGGGCACCTCGGCGGACCCCGGAAGAACCGGCCCGAAGGCGGCCGCCCGGCCCCGGCCCGGGCCCCGGCCCCCGCCGGAGGGCGGGGCTCCTCCCGCCGGAGGCCGCCGGCTCGCTGCCGGCCGGGAGCGCCACGGCGCGGCTCCCCCGCGGCTCGCCGGGGCGGCGGCGGGGGCCGGGCACCTCGGCGGACCCCGGAAGAACCGGCCCGAAGGCGGCCGCCCGGCCCCGGCCCGGGCCCCGGACCCCGCCGGCGGGCGGGGCTCCTCCCGCCGGAGGCCGCCGGCTCGCTGCCGGCCTGGAGCGCCACGGCGCGGCTCCCCCGCGGCTCGCCGGGGCGGCGGCGGGGGCCGGGCACCTCGGCGGGTCCCGAAAGAACCGTTCCGAAGGCGGCCGCCCGGCCTGGCTCGGCCCCGGCCCCGGCCCCCTCCTGGTGGGCGGGGCCAGTCGCGCCGGCGGCCGTCGGCTTCGTTTCCTGTTCCTCCCTATGTACCTGCTTCCCCCTCCCGCTGTCTCCCTAGAGGCGCTCTGCTCTGGTGGAGCTGGGCGTGGTGCCCGGGGTGGGGTGGGGAGTCCGTTTTGATGCGTCAACGTGTGTGGGCTGGCCGACCTAAGGGCACACGGTCCTCCTGAGCGTGGCCAGGTGTGCTGTGGGCCCCCAAGAAAACGAAATAAAATGTGCAAAGAAATTTTTTTCCCCCCAGGAAACTTTCTTGTTCCTAGCAGAAGAAAGATGTACTCGTTCAAAAACTAAAGGTTGATTTTCGTCGAAAATATTTATTGGTCTTGACCCGGGTTCTCCGGCGGGCCAGGGCTGCTAGAGCCATCGGGTTCCGGGGCGTTCCGGGGCTGTGGGGTTCCCCTGGCTCTGGGAGGGCAGGAAGATGCCTTGACTCCGGGGTCGGCCGCGCCCACCAGCTGTTGCCGGAGCCGTCAGCGTACCGTCCCGGCGGCATCCGGCCAGAGGGCGAACAAGTATACGCGGATCGGGGGCCCGGCCGCGGCGGCCAGCCGCGCCCCGAGGCCGCCGGCGAGGCCGCCGCGGCGTCGCCCGGTCGCCGGGCGAACAGGTCTACCCGGCGCCGGGGCGGCCCCGGGAGGACAGGTCTACCCGGATCCGGGCCCGGCCGCGGCGGCCAGCCGCGCCCCGAGGCCGCCGGCGTGGCCGCCGCGGCGTCGCCCGGTCGCGGGGCGAACAGGTCTACCCGGCGCCGGGGCGGCCCCGGGAGGACAGGTCTACCCGGATCCGGGCCCGGCCGCGGCGGCCAGCCGCGCCCCGAGGCCGCCGGCGAGGCCGCCGCGGCGTCGCCCGGTCGCGGGGCGAACAGGTCTACCCGGCGCCGGGGCGGCCCCGGGAGGACAGGTCTACCCGGATCCGGGCCCGGCCGCGGCGGCCAGCCGCGCCCCGAGGCCGCCGGCGTGGCCGCCGCGGCGTCGCCCGGTCGCGGGGCGAACAGGTCTACCCGGCGCCGGGGCGGCCCCGGGAGGACAGGTCTACCCGGATCCGGGCCCGGCCGCGGCGGCCAGCCGCGCCCCGAGGCCGCCGGCGTGGCCGCCGCGGCGTCGCCCGGTCGCGGGGCGAACAGGTCTACCCGGCGCCGGGGCGGCCCCGGGAGGACAGGTCTACCCGGATCCGGGCCCGGCCGCGGCGGCCAGCCGCGCCCCGAGGCCGCCGGCGAGGCCGCCGCGGCGTCGCCCGGTCGCGGGGCGAACAGGTCTACCCGGCGCCGGGGCGGCCCCGGGAGGACAGGTCTACCCGGATCCGGGCCCGGCCGCGGCGGCCAGCCGCGCCCCGAGGCCGCCGGCGAGGCCGCCGCGGCGTCGCCCGGTCGCGGGGCGAACAGGTCTACCCGGCGCCGGGGCGGCCCCGGGAGGACAGGTCTACCCGGATCCGGGCCCGGCCGCGGCGGCCAGCCGCGCCCCGAGGCCGCCGGCGAGGCCGCCGCGGCGTCGCCCGGTCGCGGGGCGAACAGGTCTACCCGGCGCCGGGGCGGCCCCGGGAGGACAGGTCTACCCGGATCCGGGCCCGGCCGCGGCGGCCAGCCGCGCCCCGAGGCCGCCGGCGAGGCCGCCGCGGCGTCGCCCGGTCGCGGGGCGAACAGGTCTACCCGGCGCCGGGGCGGCCCCGGGAGGACAGGTCTACCCGGATCCGGGCCCGGCCGCGGCGGCCAGCCGCGCCCCGAGGCCGCCGGCGAGGCCGCCGCGGCGTCGCCCGGTCGCGGGGCGAACAGGTCTACCCGGC
The DNA here is from genome assembly GCF_965178545.1 of Coloeus monedula. Taxonomy (NCBI): domain Eukaryota; kingdom Metazoa; phylum Chordata; class Aves; order Passeriformes; family Corvidae; genus Coloeus; species Coloeus monedula. The sequence goes on along the minus strand of NW_028120718.1, from coordinate 38,704 downwards.
GCCGGGGCGGCCCCGGGAGGACAGGTCTACCCGGATCCGGGCCCGGCCGCGGCGGCCAGCCGCGCCCCGAGGCCGCCGGCGAGGCCGCCGCGGCGTCGCCCGGTCGCGGGGCGAACAGGTCTACCCGGCGCCGGGGCGGCCCCGGGAGGACAGGTCTACCCGGATCCGGGCCCGGCCGCGGCGGCCAGCCGCGCCCCGAGGCCGCCGGCGAGGCCGCCGCGGCGTCGCCCGGTCGCGGGGCGAACAGGTCTACCCGGCGCCGGGGCGGCCCCGGGAGGACAGGTCTACCCGGATCCGGGCCCGGCCGCGGCGGCCGGCCGCGCCCCGAGGCCGCCGGCGAGGCCGCCGCGGCGTCGCCCGGTCGCGGGGCGAACAGGTCTACCCGGCGCCGGGGCGGCCCCGGGAGGACAGGTCTACCCGGATCCGGGCCCGGCCGCGGCGGCCAGCCGCGCCCCGAGGCCGCCGGCGAGGCCGCCGCGGCGTCGCCCGGTCGCGGGGCGAACAGGTCTACCCGGCGCCGGGGCGGCCCCGGGAGGACAGGTCTACCCGGATCCGGGCCCGGCCGCGGCGGCCAGCCGCGCCCCGAGGCCGCCGGCGAGGCCGCCGCGGCGTCGCCCGGTCGCGGGGCGAACAGGTCTACCCGGCGCCGGGGCGGCCCCGGGAGGACAGGTCTACCCGGATCCGGGCCCGGCCGCGGCGGCCAGCCGCGCCCCGAGGCCGCCGGCGAGGCCGCCGCGGCGTCGCCCGGTCGCGGGGCGAACAGGTCTACCCGGCGCCGGGGCGGCCCCGGGAGGACAGGTCTACCCGGATCCGGGCCCGGCCGCGGCGGCCGGCCGCGCCCCGAGGCCGCCGGCGAGGCCGCCGCGGCGTCGCCCGGTCGCGGGGCGAACAGGTCTACCCGGCGCCGGGGCGGCCCCGGGAGGACAGGTCTACCCGGATCCGGGCCCGGCCGCGGCGGCCAGCCGCGCCCCGAGGCCGCCGGCGAGGCCGCCGCGGCGTCGCCCGGTCGCGGGGCGAACAGGTCTACCCGGCGCCGGGGCGGCCCCGGGAGGACAGGTCTACCCGGATCCGGGCCCGGCCGCGGCGGCCAGCCGCGCCCCGAGGCCGCCGGCGAGGCCGCCGCGGCGTCGCCCGGTCGCGGGGCGAACAGGTCTACCCGGCGCCGGGGCGGCCCCGGGAGGACAGGTCTACCCGGATCCGGGCCCGGCCGCGGCGGCCAGCCGCGCCCCGAGGCCGCCGGCGAGGCCGCCGCGGCGTCGCCCGGTCGCGGGGCGAACAGGTCTACCCGGCGCCGGGGCGGCCCCGGGAGGACAGGTCTACCCGGATCCGGGCCCGGCCGCGGCGGCCAGCCGCGCCCCGAGGCCGCCGGCGAGGCCGCCGCGGCGTCGCCCGGTCGCGGGGCGAACAGGTCTACCCGGCGCCGGGGCGGCCCCGGGAGGACAGGTCTACCCGGATCCGGGCCCGGCCGCGGCGGCCGGCCGCGCCCCGAGGCCGCCGGCGAGGCCGCCGCGGCGTCGCCCGGTCGCGGGGCGAACAGGTCTACCCGGCGCCGGGGCGGCCCCGGGAGGACAGGTCTACCCGGATCCGGGCCCGGCCGCGGCGGCCAGCCGCGCCCCGAGGCCGCCGGCGAGGCCGCCGCGGCGTCGCCCGGTCGCGGGGCGAACAGGTCTACCCGGCGCCGGGGCGGCCCCGGGAGGACAGGTCTACCCGGATCCGGGCCCGGCCGCGGCGGCCGGCCGCGCCCCGAGGCCGCCGGCGAGGCCGCCGCGGCGTCGCCCGGTCGCGGGGCGAACAGGTCTACCCGGCGCCGGGGCGGCCCCGGGAGGACAGGTCTACCCGGATCCGGGCCCGGCCGCGGCGGCCAGCCGCGCCCCGAGGCCGCCGGCGAGGCCGCCGCGGCGTCGCCCGGTCGCGGGGCGAACAGGTCTACCCGGCGCCGGGGCGGCCCCGGGAGGACAGGTCTACCCGGATCCGGGCCCGGCCGCGGCGGCCAGCCGCGCCCCGAGGCCGCCGGCGAGGCCGCCGCGGCGTCGCCCGGTCGCGGGGCGAACAGGTCTACCCGGCGCCGGGGCGGCCCCGGGAGGACAGGTCTACCCGGATCCGGGCCCGGCCGCGGCGGCCAGCCGCGCCCCGAGGCCGCCGGCGAGGCCGCCGCGGCGTCGCCCGGTCGCGGGGCGAACAGGTCTACCCGGCGCCGGGGCGGCCCCGGGAGGACAGGTCTACCCGGATCCGGGCCCGGCCGCGGCGGCCAGCCGCGCCCCGAGGCCGCCGGCGAGGCCGCCGCGGCGTCGCCCGGTCGCGGGGCGAACAGGTCTACCCGGCGCCGGGGCGGCCCCGGGAGGACAGGTCTACCCGGATCCGGGCCCGGCCGCGGCGGCCGGCCGCGCCCCGAGGCCGCCGGCGAGGCCGCCGCGGCGTCGCCCGGTCGCGGGGCGAACAGGTCTACCCGGCGCCGGGGCGGCCCCGGGAGGACAGGTCTACCCGGATCCGGGCCCGGCCGCGGCGGCCGGCCGCGCCCCGAGGCCGCCGGCGAGGCCGCCGCGGCGTCGCCCGGTCGCGGGGCGAACAGGTCTACCCGGCGCCGGGGCGGCCCCGGGAGGACAGGTCTACCCGGATCCGGGCCCGGCCGCGGCGGCCAGCCGCGCCCCGAGGCCGCCGGCGAGGCCGCCGCGGCGTCGCCCGGTCGCGGGGCGAACAGGTCTACCCGGCGCCGGGGCGGCCCCGGGAGGACAGGTCTACCCGGATCCGGGCCCGGCCGCGGCGGCCGGCCGCGCCCCGAGGCCGCCGGCGAGGCCGCCGCGGCGTCGCCCGGTCGCGGGGCGAACAGGTCTACCCGGCGCCGGGGCGGCCCCGGGAGGACAGGTCTACCCGGATCCGGGCCCGGCCGCGGCGGCCGGCCGCGCCCCGAGGCCGCCGGCGAGGCCGCCGCGGCGTCGCCCGGTCGCGGGGCGAACAGGTCTACCCGGCGCCGGGGCGGCCCCGGGAGGACAGGTCTACCCGGATCCGGGCCCGGCCGCGGCGGCCAGCCGCGCCCCGAGGCCGCCGGCGTGGCCGCCGCGGCGTCGCCCGGTCGCGGGGCGAACAGGTCTACCCTGCTCCGGCGGGACTTGGGCAAAGTTCGGCAGGGGCCGGGTAGACGTGTTGCCCCACCCGTCCTGGAAGTTCACCAAGGGGTCGCTGTTTTTGGCTGCCTCCAGTTGCGTCATGGTAGGAGGCGGCGTGCGCCGGCGCACCGCCCCGGTCAAGTACGATTGGTTCTCTTGGAGGCGTCCGGGGCCTCGGACTCGCCTGTCCGTATTATGGGAGCGGGTGATGGGCCGTGTCCCCGCAGGCTGGCGGTGCCTGTGTCGAAGGCCGAGAGCGGCGGCCGCGCGTGCGGCTGCCACGAACGAAGAGTGTCGAACGAGCCGGATACGAGTCGCGTGGCTTTATCCGGGTTTCACCGCCCCCGTGACAGGCAAAGCCGAAAAACCGCGAGCTGCTTGGCAGCCTAGGTGGGGTGGAGAGAGCCGTGAGTGTGTCCCCCCTCCGACCCTGGCGGCTGCCGACTCTGCGCAGAGGGGGCCGCAGGGAAAATCCGGTGGTGGCCGAGGCGGCGGCGCCTCGTTCCTTTCCTGCCCGGCCTTAAGCCGGCGCCCGCTGGGCGGGCTCGGTTTTCGGCTGTCAGTCCAGTGCGGTGGCTGGCAGCCGGTGGGGCGGCCGCG
>NW_028120718.1:27500-30000 GCF_965178545.1 Coloeus monedula | reverse complement strand
CCTCCTGGAGGTGCGCTCGCCCCTTCCTTCCCTCGTCGCCTTCGCTCGGCGGCCGACGCACCGGCGAGCGCTGGCAAAGGGCGAGGGGCAAGAAAAGGGGTGCGGGCGCCTTCGGGGGTCGGGGGAGGCGGCTCCTCCGACCCTTTCCCGCACCGGAGCGGGTCTTGGCCGCCTCTGGCGGCAAAAGATCCCGCTCCCGGCCGAGCGGCCCCGGGCGCCGAGAGGCGCTCCCGAGGGTGTCGGGCGTTCCGGGTGGCGTGCCAGGGTGTGTGGCGCACGCGTGAACCCGCTGCCGGGGTGGCGCGTGGCGGCGGCGGCGGCATTCCTTGTCCCGTCGTGTCCCCGTGGCCTCTCGGCGGGGTGAAGTGAGGCTCTCGGTGCCGGGTCGCATCCCCCCGCGCTGGCGGGGCGGCCCGAGCCGCGGCGGTCCTCTCGGGTGCGGTTGCCGGGCTACTGAGGGAAACCCCGGGCCCCGAGGAGGACGCTGCGGTGGTGGCGGCGGATGGCGGGCGCGCCCTCGCGGGCGGACGCTCCCCTGAGGGCGGCAGCAGGGGAGGCACCCCCGCGGGGCCATGCAGGTCGTTTCCCTCGCCCCAGGGCCAGGTACCTAGCGCTCCGCGCCTCGGCGGCCTCGGCGGCCTCTCGGCGTCGTCAAACGCTGGGGGCCGTAGGGCCGCGGAGCCGGGCGGAGGTTTAAAGACTCGGGCGGCTCGGTTGCGCCCCGCCGTGTTAGGCGGCGGCGGCGGCGGCGACGACGGCGGCGGGTTGCCGGGCGGCGGCGCGGCGCCATCGAGGGGTAGGGAGCGAGCGTCTCCCGCCAAGCCCCTGCGGTGGTGACCGTCGCGGCCGGCCGTGTGCTCGCTGTCCGCCGTGGCTCCGCCGCGCCGCTCGCGCGCGCGCGCGGGCGGCCGTGCCGGGGAGGGGCGCCCTGCCCCCCCCTCTCCGCGGCCCGGTCTCGGCAGAAAGGGACCGTGTTGGCGCGGTCGGCCGCGGGGGCCGGCCCGCTGGCTTCGAAGCGGGCGACGGTGGCGGAGGGCGCGTGCTCTCCGCCCTCCCGCGGCTTTGCGGGGTCGTGCGGCCGCCAGGGCCCGCTGCTGCGCTCTCCTTGGCCGCTGCCGCAGGCTCGTGCGCGCGGCGCCGCGCCTGGCGCTGCCGCGCCTCTCCCCTCGACGGCCTTCTCTCTCCTTGGACGCACCGGTGGCGCCGTTGCCGCCGGCCGTTGCCGCTCGACCGCCTGCCCGCCGAGGCTTGAGTGCTCGGCGGTCCCTCCGTCGCCGGAGGCCGGCGAGTGCGGGTGACCCCGGGCCCGAGCGGCGGCGTCGCCGCTCGGTGAGTGTCCCCCTGGGGGACGGTCGGCCGGAAGGCGCCCGCTGTCGCCGCCGGCGGTCCCGTCCCGGGCCCTGCCCGTCGCTTCCCCGTCGCCCTTCCCGGCCGCGCGTGGGCCGAAGGGGTGCGGGCGGCCGCGGGGGCGCTTCCCCGCCCGGTCTCCGAGTGGAAACGAGGAGAGCGGGCGTTGCTCCCCCGGCTCAGCGCCGTACGCCTTCTTGCCCGGGCGCGTGCCCGCGGAAGGGGGCTCCGAAGGTGCGAAGCGGCGGCGGCGGTTCCGGGAGGGCGGCGGCGGTGGCGGTGGGTCTCGCCGTCCGGCGGGCCTCGGGTGCTCGCGATGCCGGCTCGGTTCCCGGCGGCGTCCGCCTCCGGTGCCGGCGGCGGAGCTGGGCTTGCCGGGCGCTTTGCCTTCCCGGCGGGCGCGGTCCCGCGGGGGGGGCGCGCCGGCGGAGCGGTGTTCGCCGCGTGCGTCTCGGGCGTTGCGGGGGTCGCTGGGGAGAAGCCGGCTGCGCGGTGACGCGGCGGCGCTCCGCGAGTCTGCGGAGCGGCGAAGGGAGCCGAGCGTGAGCAGCGGGGTCTGGTGGCCGTTACCCCCCGCCGTGGGCCGCGGGCGCGTGTCGTCTCGTGATCGAGGCCGGGCGGGATCCGACGCCCCCCCGCGGTCTGGCGCGCGCCGCGCCAGCCCCTCTGCGCGGAGGCCGGGCCGAGCCCGGGCGCCTGGGCCGCCTCCGAAGGCCGGCACGCGAGGCGGCGTCTCCCCTTGCGGGGGGAGGCGGGCCGGGAGCGCGGGCTCCCCCGCCTTTGTCGACCTTGGGAGCGTTCCGTGGGTTTCTTCTTTTTTTTCCACCCTCCTCCTCCTCCGTTTGTCGTTGTGCTCGTACGGTCGAAGGGAGGCGCGCGCGCGCCAGCGTGGCGTCCTCGCCGAAAGAGACAGGGGTCTGCTCCACGTGAGCGGTCCCGGCCCCTCCGCGCGTGCGGAGCCGGTGCCGAAAGCCAGACAACTCTTAGCGGTGGATCACTCGGCTCGTGCGTCGATGAAGAACGCAGCTAGCTGCGAGAATTAATGTGAATTGCAGGACACATTGATCATCGACACTTCGAACGCACTTGCGGCCCCGGGTTCCTCCCGGGGCTACGCCTGTCTGAGCGTCGCTTGACGATCAATCGCCGTCCG
>NW_028120718.1:7500-20000 GCF_965178545.1 Coloeus monedula | reverse complement strand
CCGCTCGGCCCCGCCGGCCCGACGAGATGGCGCCGGGGTAGACCTGTTGCCTTCGCCGCTCGGCCCCGCCGGCCCGACCAGTTGGCGCCGGGGTAGAGCTGTTGCCTTCGCCGCTCGGCCCCGCCGGCCCGGCTCCCGGCGCCGGGGTAGACCTGTTGCCTTCGCCGCTCGGCCCCGCCGGCCCGACCAGTTGGCGCCGGGGTAGAGCTGTTCGCCGTCCTCGCCGCGCCCGGCGCCCCGGCCCGGCGCCCGGCGCCGGGGTAGACCTGTTGCCTTCGCCGCTCGGCCCCGCCGGCCCGACCAGTTGGCGCCGGGGTAGAGCTGTTGCCTTCGCCGCTCGGCCCCGCCGGCCCGACCAGTTGGCGCCGGGGTACACCTGTTGCCTTCGCCGTCCTCGCCGCGCCCGGCCCGACGAGATGGCGCCGGGGTAGACCTGTTGCCTTCGCCGCTCGGCCCCGCCGGCCCGACCAGTTGGCGCCGGGGTAGAGCTGTTGCCTTCGCCGCTCGGCCCCGCCGGCCCGACCAGTTGGCGCCGGGGTAGAGCTGTTCGCCGTCCTCGGCGCGCCCGGCGCCCCGGCCCGGCGCCCGGCGCCGGGGTAGACCTGTTGCCTTCGCCGCTCGGCCCCGCCGGCCCGACCAGTTGGCGCCGGGGTAGAGCTGTTGCCTTCGCCGCTCGGCCCCGCCGGCCCGACCAGTTGGCGCCGGGGTACACCTGTTGCCTTCGCCGTCCTCGCCGCGCCCGGCCCGACGAGATGGCGCCGGGGTAGACCTGTTGCCTTCGCCGCTCGGCCCCGCCGGCCCGACCAGTTGGCGCCGGGGTAGACCTGTTGCCTTCGCCGCTCGGCCCCGCCGGCCCGACCAGTTGGCGCCGGGGTAGAGCTGTTCGCCGTCCTCGGCGCGCCCGGCGCCCCGGCCCGGCGCCCGGCGCCGGGGTAGACCTGTTGCCTTCGCCGCTCGGCCCCGCCGGCCCGGCTCCCGGCGCCGGGGTAGACCTGTTGCCTTCGCCGCTCGGCCCCGCCGGCCCGACCAGTTGGCGCCGGGGTAGACCTGTTGCCTTCGCCGCTCGGCCCCGCCGGCCCGACGAGATGGCGCCGGGGTAGACCTGTTGCCTTCGCCGCTCGGCCCCGCCGGCCCGACCAGTTGGCGCCGGGGTAGACCTGTTGCCTTCGCCGCTCGGCCCCGCCGGCCCGACGAGATGGCGCCGGGGTAGACCTGTTGCCTTCGCCGCTCGGCCCCGCCGGCCCGACGAGATGGCGCCGGGGTAGACCTGTTGCCTTCGCCGCTCGGCCCCGCCGGCCCGACCAGTTGGCGCCGGGGTAGACCTGTTGCCTTCGCCGCTCGGCCCCGCCGGCCCGACGAGATGGCGCCGGGGTAGACCTGTTGCCTTCGCCGCTCGGCCCCGCCGGCCCGACCAGTTGGCGCCGGGGTAGACCTGTTGCCTTCGCCGCTCGGCCCCGCCGGCCCGGCTCCCGGCGCCGGGGTAGACCTGTTGCCTTCGCCGCTCGGCCCCGCCGGCCCGACCAGTTGGCGCCGGGGTAGAGCTGTTCGCCGTCCTCGCCGCGCCCGGCGCCCCGGCCCGCCTCCCGGCGCCGGGGTAGACCTGTTGCCTTCGCCGCTCGGCCCCGCCGGCCCGGCTCCCGGCGCCGGGGTAGACCTGTTGCCTTCGCCGCTCGGCCCCGCCGGCCCGACCAGTTGGCGCCGGGGTAGACCTGTTGCCTTCGCCGCTCGGCCCCGCCGGCCCGACGAGATGGCGCCGGGGTAGACCTGTTGCCTTCGCCGCTCGGCCCCGCCGGCCCGACCAGTTGGCGCCGGGGTAGAGCTGTTGCCTTCGCCGCTCGGCCCCGCCGGCCCGGCTCCCGGCGCCGGGGTAGACCTGTTGCCTTCGCCGCTCGGCCCCGCCGGCCCGACCAGTTGGCGCCGGGGTAGAGCTGTTCGCCGTCCTCGCCGCGCCCGGCGCCCCGGCCCGGCGCCCGGCGCCGGGGTAGACCTGTTGCCTTCGCCGCTCGGCCCCGCCGGCCCGACCAGTTGGCGCCGGGGTAGAGCTGTTGCCTTCGCCGCTCGGCCCCGCCGGCCCGACCAGTTGGCGCCGGGGTACACCTGTTGCCTTCGCCGTCCTCGCCGCGCCCGGCCCGACGAGATGGCGCCGGGGTAGACCTGTTGCCTTCGCCGCTCGGCCCCGCCGGCCCGACCAGTTGGCGCCGGGGTAGAGCTGTTGCCTTCGCCGCTCGGCCCCGCCGGCCCGACCAGTTGGCGCCGGGGTAGAGCTGTTCGCCGTCCTCGGCGCGCCCGGCGCCCCGGCCCGGCGCCCGGCGCCGGGGTAGACCTGTTGCCTTCGCCGCTCGGCCCCGCCGGCCCGGCTCCCGGCGCCGGGGTAGACCTGTTGCCTTCGCCGCTCGGCCCCGCCGGCCCGACCAGTTGGCGCCGGGGTAGAGCTGTTGCCTTCGCCGCTCGGCCCCGCCGGCCCGACCAGTTGGCGCCGGGGTACACCTGTTGCCTTCGCCGTCCTCGCCGCGCCCGGCCCGACGAGATGGCGCCGGGGTAGACCTGTTGCCTTCGCCGCTCGGCCCCGCCGGCCCGACCAGTTGGCGCCGGGGTACACCTGTTGTCTTCGCCGCTCGGCCCCGCCGGCCCGACGAGTTGGCGCCGGGGTAGAGCTGTTGCCTTCGCCGCTCGGCCCCGCCGGCCCGACCAGTTGGCGCCGGGGTACACCTGTTGCCTTCGCCGTCCTCGCCGCGCCCGGCCCGACGAGATGGCGCCGGGGTAGACCTGTTGCCTTCGCCGCTCGGCCCCGCCGGCCCGACCAGTTGGCGCCGGGGTAGAGCTGTTGCCTTCGCCGCTCGGCCCCGCCGGCCCGACCAGTTGGCGCCGGGGTAGAGCTGTTGCCTTCGCCGCTCGGCCCCGCCGGCCCGACCAGTTGGCGCCGGGGTACACCTGTTGCCTTCGCCGTCCTCGCCGCGCCCGGCCCGACGAGATGGCGCCGGGGTAGACCTGTTGCCTTCGCCGCTCGGCCCCGCCGGCCCGACCAGTTGGCGCCGGGGTAGACCTGTTGCCTTCGCCGCTCGGCCCCGCCGGCCCGACCAGTTGGCGCCGGGGTAGAGCTGTTCGCCGTCCTCGGCGCGCCCGGCGCCCCGGCCCGGCGCCCGGCGCCGGGGTAGACCTGTTGCCTTCGCCGCTCGGCCCCGCCGGCCCGGCTCCCGGCGCCGGGGTAGACCTGTTGCCTTCGCCGCTCGGCCCCGCCGGCCCGACCAGTTGGCGCCGGGGTAGACCTGTTGCCTTCGCCGCTCGGCCCCGCCGGCCCGACGAGATGGCGCCGGGGTAGACCTGTTGCCTTCGCCGCTCGGCCCCGCCGGCCCGACCAGTTGGCGCCGGGGTAGACCTGTTGCCTTCGCCGCTCGGCCCCGCCGGCCCGGCTCCCGGCGCCGGGGTAGACCTGTTGCCTTCGCCGCTCGGCCCCGCCGGCCCGACCAGTTGGCGCCGGGGTAGAGCTGTTCGCCGTCCTCGGCGCGCCCGGCGCCCCGGCCCGGCGCCCGGCGCCGGGGTAGACCTGTTGCCTTCGCCGCTCGGCCCCGCCGGCCCGGCTCCCGGCGCCGGGGTAGACCTGTTGCCTTCGCCGCTCGGCCCCGCCGGCCCGACCAGTTGGCGCCGGGGTAGAGCTGTTCGCCGTCCTCGCCGCGCCCGGCTCCCGGGCTAGACCTGCTGTCCCCGTCAGGCGGCCCCAGCCCGACGCCTAGCGCCGGGCTAGACCTGCTGCCCCCGTCCGGCCCTGCCGGCTTGGCGTTTAGCGCCGGGGTAGAGCTGTTTGCTGTCCTCGCCTGGCCCTGCCCAGCCCGGCGCCCGGCGCCGGGCTAGACCTGTTGTCCTCCCCCGTCCGGCCCGATGGGGTTTTTCCGTTTGGCCCCGGGCTAGAGCTGTGTTCCCCGTCCGGCCCGATGGGTTTGCCGTGTAGCGGCGGGCAGAGCTCTCGTTCCAGGCCCCACTTGGAACTGTAGTCGCGTGAGCGGCCCGTAGATTTGTTTCCTGTGTAGATTTCTCCTCCTGGAGCTCGAGGCCTGCCGCCAGCGCTCCCCTCCCCCTCCCCCCGCTCCCCCCGCCCCCCCAAGGTGGGTAGAGCCGGCCTCCCCTCCTGGTGCTGGGGAGACCAGGTCTCGTCGATGGGACCCGCAGCCCCGGGACCCAGTCCGGGCCCGCGAGCAGGTCCGGCCGCCCCGCACGCGCACGCGCGCACCCGCCACACGCGGCCGCTCGCGCGCGCTGGTTCCCCCCCCCCCCCCCCCCCAAAAGCTGGGGCGTGAAGGCGAGTGACTGTCGGTCCCAGAGGGCGGCGTCCCTGCCGGCTGCATACCTGAGCGGCCGTCAGCGTCACCCCCTGCCGCGCGCTTCCCCAGCTCCGGCCCGCCCTGCCGCCGCCCTGCCTGCAGCCCGCTCCCCCCGCCACTGCCGGAGAGGGGAGGAGGGAGTCTTTAGGAGCCAGCGGCGTTCCCGCCACCTCCGTGCCCAAACGGACAGCAGCGTCCGCTCTCTAAGCCCGGCTCCCGGCCCTCGAAAGCCTGCCGTGCCCTTGCCTCGCCTCCCACCTTGATTTCTGCCTCTCTCACTCCCTCATCCGCCCGCCTCGCTTCCGTCCTGCCGCAGCCTTGACCGGGGCTGGGGGTAGGCAGGAAGGAACGCCATCGAACCAAAAGGCTCAGAGCGACCGGAACAGGATGCTTCTTCAAAAAGAGACAGTGCCAAGCATCCCGCCACCACCTCCAGACTGTCGCTGGCCCTACTTCTGCACCACTTTGGCCTGCTCGCCGAACACCCTGGCTGCCTCGGCACCCAAGTCCTCGTCCCCCTGCTGCGGCTGCTGCTGCTGCCGCCGCCGCCGCCGCCGCCGCCGCCGTCCGAACTGGCTGATGGGACCCTGGGCAGGGGCGGGAAAAGTCTGAGGGTGGCGCCAGGGAGGCTGATGGTGGAGAGCAAGAGCGCCCCCAAGCCTCGAGAGACAGGGCGACGGGAGGGAGGGGGAGGGAGCGCGTCGCCTGTGTCGGTGTGTGTCTGTCTGTGTCTATGTGCGTGCAGCTGTGGCCGTCGGCGGCAAAAAGAGAGGGGGGCGGCGGGGCTGTGAGTGGGTCTGATAGACCCTGCGTCTGCCTACCTCTCCGTGTCAACATGGGCCGAGGGCCGCCGGCTCGCTGCCGGCCGGGAGCGCCACGGCGCGGCTCCCCCGCGGCTCGCCGGGGCGGCGGCGGGGGCCGGGCACCTCGGCGGACCCCGGAAGAACCGGCCCGAAGGCGGCCGCCCGGCCCCGGCCCGGGCCCCGGACCCCGCCGGCGGGCGGGGCTCCTCCCGCCGGAGGCCGCCGGCTCGCTGCCGGCCGGGAGCGCCACGGCGCGGCTCCCCCGCGGCTCGCCGGGGCGGCGGCGGGGGCCGGGCACCTCGGCGGACCCCGGAAGAACCGGCCCGAAGGCGGCCGCCCGGCCCCGGCCCGGGTCCCGGACCCCGCCGGAGGGCGGGGCTCCTCCCGCCGGAGGCCGCCGGCTCGCTGCCGGCCGGGAGCGCCACGGCGCGGCTCCCCCGCGGCTCGCCGGGGCGGCGGCGGGGGCCGGGCACCTCGGCGGACCCCGGAAGAACCGGCCCGAAGGCGGCCGCCCGGCCCCGGCCCGGGCCCCGGACCCCGCCGGCGGGCGGGGCTCCTCCCGCCGGAGGCCGCCGGCTCGCTGCCGGCCGGGAGCGCCACGGCGCGGCTCCCCCGCGGCTCGCCGGGGCGGCGGCGGGGGCCGGGCACCTCGGCGGACCCCGGAAGAACCGGCCCGAAGGCGGCCGCCCGGCCCCGGCCCGGGTCCCGGCCCCCGCCGGAGGGCGGGGCTCCTCCCGCCGGAGGCCGCCGGCTCGCTGCCGGCCGGGAGCGCCACGGCGCGGCTCCCCCGCGGCTCGCCGGGGCGGCGGCGGGGGCCGGGCACCTCGGCGGACCCCGGAAGAACCGGCCCGAAGGCGGCCGCCCGGCCCCGGCCCGGGCCCCGGCCCCCGCCGGAGGGCGGGGCTCCTCCCGCCGGAGGCCGCCGGCTCGCTGCCGGCCGGGAGCGCCACGGCGCGGCTCCCCCGCGGCTCGCCGGGGCGGCGGCGGGGGCCGGGCACCTCGGCGGACCCCGGAAGAACCGGCCCGAAGGCGGCCGCCCGGCCCCGGCCCGGGCCCCGGACCCCGCCGGCGGGCGGGGCTCCTCCCGCCGGAGGCCGCCGGCTCGCTGCCGGCCTGGAGCGCCACGGCGCGGCTCCCCCGCGGCTCGCCGGGGCGGCGGCGGGGGCCGGGCACCTCGGCGGGTCCCGAAAGAACCGTTCCGAAGGCGGCCGCCCGGCCTGGCTCGGCCCCGGCCCCGGCCCCCTCCTGGTGGGCGGGGCCAGTCGCGCCGGCGGCCGTCGGCTTCGTTTCCTGTTCCTCCCTATGTACCTGCTTCCCCCTCCCGCTGTCTCCCTAGAGGCGCTCTGCTCTGGTGGAGCTGGGCGTGGTGCCCGGGGTGGGGTGGGGAGTCCGTTTTGATGCGTCAACGTGTGTGGGCTGGCCGACCTAAGGGCACACGGTCCTCCTGAGCGTGGCCAGGTGTGCTGTGGGCCCCCAAGAAAACGAAATAAAATGTGCAAAGAAATTTTTTTCCCCCCAGGAAACTTTCTTGTTCCTAGCAGAAGAAAGATGTACTCGTTCAAAAACTAAAGGTTGATTTTCGTCGAAAATATTTATTGGTCTTGACCCGGGTTCTCCGGCGGGCCAGGGCTGCTAGAGCCATCGGGTTCCGGGGCGTTCCGGGGCTGTGGGGTTCCCCTGGCTCTGGGAGGGCAGGAAGATGCCTTGACTCCGGGGTCGGCCGCGCCCACCAGCTGTTGCCGGAGCCGTCAGCGTACCGTCCCGGCGGCATCCGGCCAGAGGGCGAACAAGTATACGCGGATCGGGGGCCCGGCCGCGGCGGCCAGCCGCGCCCCGAGGCCGCCGGCGAGGCCGCCGCGGCGTCGCCCGGTCGCCGGGCGAACAGGTCTACCCGGCGCCGGGGCGGCCCCGGGAGGACAGGTCTACCCGGATCCGGGCCCGGCCGCGGCGGCCAGCCGCGCCCCGAGGCCGCCGGCGTGGCCGCCGCGGCGTCGCCCGGTCGCGGGGCGAACAGGTCTACCCGGCGCCGGGGCGGCCCCGGGAGGACAGGTCTACCCGGATCCGGGCCCGGCCGCGGCGGCCAGCCGCGCCCCGAGGCCGCCGGCGAGGCCGCCGCGGCGTCGCCCGGTCGCGGGGCGAACAGGTCTACCCGGCGCCGGGGCGGCCCCGGGAGGACAGGTCTACCCGGATCCGGGCCCGGCCGCGGCGGCCAGCCGCGCCCCGAGGCCGCCGGCGTGGCCGCCGCGGCGTCGCCCGGTCGCGGGGCGAACAGGTCTACCCGGCGCCGGGGCGGCCCCGGGAGGACAGGTCTACCCGGATCCGGGCCCGGCCGCGGCGGCCAGCCGCGCCCCGAGGCCGCCGGCGTGGCCGCCGCGGCGTCGCCCGGTCGCGGGGCGAACAGGTCTACCCGGCGCCGGGGCGGCCCCGGGAGGACAGGTCTACCCGGATCCGGGCCCGGCCGCGGCGGCCAGCCGCGCCCCGAGGCCGCCGGCGAGGCCGCCGCGGCGTCGCCCGGTCGCGGGGCGAACAGGTCTACCCGGCGCCGGGGCGGCCCCGGGAGGACAGGTCTACCCGGATCCGGGCCCGGCCGCGGCGGCCAGCCGCGCCCCGAGGCCGCCGGCGAGGCCGCCGCGGCGTCGCCCGGTCGCGGGGCGAACAGGTCTACCCGGCGCCGGGGCGGCCCCGGGAGGACAGGTCTACCCGGATCCGGGCCCGGCCGCGGCGGCCAGCCGCGCCCCGAGGCCGCCGGCGAGGCCGCCGCGGCGTCGCCCGGTCGCGGGGCGAACAGGTCTACCCGGCGCCGGGGCGGCCCCGGGAGGACAGGTCTACCCGGATCCGGGCCCGGCCGCGGCGGCCAGCCGCGCCCCGAGGCCGCCGGCGAGGCCGCCGCGGCGTCGCCCGGTCGCGGGGCGAACAGGTCTACCCGGCGCCGGGGCGGCCCCGGGAGGACAGGTCTACCCGGATCCGGGCCCGGCCGCGGCGGCCAGCCGCGCCCCGAGGCCGCCGGCGAGGCCGCCGCGGCGTCGCCCGGTCGCGGGGCGAACAGGTCTACCCGGCGCCGGGGCGGCCCCGGGAGGACAGGTCTACCCGGATCCGGGCCCGGCCGCGGCGGCCAGCCGCGCCCCGAGGCCGCCGGCGAGGCCGCCGCGGCGTCGCCCGGTCGCGGGGCGAACAGGTCTACCCGGCGCCGGGGCGGCCCCGGGAGGACAGGTCTACCCGGATCCGGGCCCGGCCGCGGCGGCCAGCCGCGCCCCGAGGCCGCCGGCGAGGCCGCCGCGGCGTCGCCCGGTCGCGGGGCGAACAGGTCTACCCGGCGCCGGGGCGGCCCCGGGAGGACAGGTCTACCCGGATCCGGGCCCGGCCGCGGCGGCCAGCCGCGCCCCGAGGCCGCCGGCGAGGCCGCCGCGGCGTCGCCCGGTCGCGGGGCGAACAGGTCTACCCGGCGCCGGGGCGGCCCCGGGAGGACAGGTCTACCCGGATCCGGGCCCGGCCGCGGCGGCCGGCCGCGCCCCGAGGCCGCCGGCGAGGCCGCCGCGGCGTCGCCCGGTCGCGGGGCGAACAGGTCTACCCGGCGCCGGGGCGGCCCCGGGAGGACAGGTCTACCCGGATCCGGGCCCGGCCGCGGCGGCCGGCCGCGCCCCGAGGCCGCCGGCGAGGCCGCCGCGGCGTCGCCCGGTCGCGGGGCGAACAGGTCTACCCGGCGCCGGGGCGGCCCCGGGAGGACAGGTCTACCCGGATCCGGGCCCGGCCGCGGCGGCCAGCCGCGCCCCGAGGCCGCCGGCGAGGCCGCCGCGGCGTCGCCCGGTCGCGGGGCGAACAGGTCTACCCGGCGCCGGGGCGGCCCCGGGAGGACAGGTCTACCCGGATCCGGGCCCGGCCGCGGCGGCCAGCCGCGCCCCGAGGCCGCCGGCGAGGCCGCCGCGGCGTCGCCCGGTCGCGGGGCGAACAGGTCTACCCGGCGCCGGGGCGGCCCCGGGAGGACAGGTCTACCCGGATCCGGGCCCGGCCGCGGCGGCCAGCCGCGCCCCGAGGCCGCCGGCGAGGCCGCCGCGGCGTCGCCCGGTCGCGGGGCGAACAGGTCTACCCGGCGCCGGGGCGGCCCCGGGAGGACAGGTCTACCCGGATCCGGGCCCGGCCGCGGCGGCCAGCCGCGCCCCGAGGCCGCCGGCGAGGCCGCCGCGGCGTCGCCCGGTCGCGGGGCGAACAGGTCTACCCGGCGCCGGGGCGGCCCCGGGAGGACAGGTCTACCCGGATCCGGGCCCGGCCGCGGCGGCCGGCCGCGCCCCGAGGCCGCCGGCGAGGCCGCCGCGGCGTCGCCCGGTCGCGGGGCGAACAGGTCTACCCGGCGCCGGGGCGGCCCCGGGAGGACAGGTCTACCCGGATCCGGGCCCGGCCGCGGCGGCCGGCCGCGCCCCGAGGCCGCCGGCGAGGCCGCCGCGGCGTCGCCCGGTCGCGGGGCGAACAGGTCTACCCGGCGCCGGGGCGGCCCCGGGAGGACAGGTCTACCCGGATCCGGGCCCGGCCGCGGCGGCCAGCCGCGCCCCGAGGCCGCCGGCGAGGCCGCCGCGGCGTCGCCCGGTCGCGGGGCGAACAGGTCTACCCGGCGCCGGGGCGGCCCCGGGAGGACAGGTCTACCCGGATCCGGGCCCGGCCGCGGCGGCCGGCCGCGCCCCGAGGCCGCCGGCGAGGCCGCCGCGGCGTCGCCCGGTCGCGGGGCGAACAGGTCTACCCGGCGCCGGGGCGGCCCCGGGAGGACAGGTCTACCCGGATCCGGGCCCGGCCGCGGCGGCCAGCCGCGCCCCGAGGCCGCCGGCGAGGCCGCCGCGGCGTCGCCCGGTCGCGGGGCGAACAGGTCTACCCGGCGCCGGGGCGGCCCCGGGAGGACAGGTCTACCCGGATCCGGGCCCGGCCGCGGCGGCCAGCCGCGCCCCGAGGCCGCCGGCGAGGCCGCCGCGGCGTCGCCCGGTCGCGGGGCGAACAGGTCTACCCGGCGCCGGGGCGGCCCCGGGAGGACAGGTCTACCCGGATCCGGGCCCGGCCGCGGCGGCCAGCCGCGCCCCGAGGCCGCCGGCGAGGCCGCCGCGGCGTCGCCCGGTCGCGGGGCGAACAGGTCTACCCGGCGCCGGGGCGGCCCCGGGAGGACAGGTCTACCCGGATCCGGGCCCGGCCGCGGCGGCCAGCCGCGCCCCGAGGCCGCCGGCGAGGCCGCCGCGGCGTCGCCCGGTCGCGGGGCGAACAGGTCTACCCGGCGCCGGGGCGGCCCCGGGAGGACAGGTCTACCCGGATCCGGGCCCGGCCGCGGCGGCCGGCCGCGCCCCGAGGCCGCCGGCGAGGCCGCCGCGGCGTCGCCCGGTCGCGGGGCGAACAGGTCTACCCGGCGCCGGGGCGGCCCCGGGAGGACAGGTCTACCCGGATCCGGGCCCGGCCGCGGCGGCCGGCCGCGCCCCGAGGCCGCCGGCGAGGCCGCCGCGGCGTCGCCCGGTCGCGGGGCGAACAGGTCTACCCGGCGCCGGGGCGGCCCCGGGAGGACAGGTCTACCCGGATCCGGGCCCGGCCGCGGCGGCCAGCCGCGCCCCGAGGCCGCCGGCGAGGCCGCCGCGGCGTCGCCCGGTCGCGGGGCGAACAGGTCTACCCGGCGCCGGGGCGGCCCCGGGAGGACAGGTCTACCCGGATCCGGGCCCGGCCGCGGCGGCCGGCCGCGCCCCGAGGCCGCCGGCGAGGCCGCCGCGGCGTCGCCCGGTCGCGGGGCGAACAGGTCTACCCGGCGCCGGGGCGGCCCCGGGAGGACAGGTCTACCCGGATCCGGGCCCGGCCGCGGCGGCCGGCCGCGCCCCGAGGCCGCCGGCGAGGCCGCCGCGGCGTCGCCCGGTCGCGGGGCGAACAGGTCTACCCGGCGCCGGGGCGGCCCCGGGAGGACAGGTCTACCCGGATCCGGGCCCGGCCGCGGCGGCCAGCCGCGCCCCGAGGCCGCCGGCGTGGCCGCCGCGGCGTCGCCCGGTCGCGGGGCGAACAGGTCTACCCTGCTCCGGCGGGACTTGGGCAAAGTTCGGCAGGGGCCGGGTAGACGTGTTGCCCCACCCGTCCTGGAAGTTCACCAAGGGGTCGCTGTTTTTGGCTGCCTCCAGTTGCGTCATGGTAGGAGGCGGCGTGCGCCGGCGCACCGCCCCGGTCAAGTACGATTGGTTCTCTTGGAGGCGTCCGGGGCCTCGGACTCGCCTGTCCGTATTATGGGAGCGGGTGATGGGCCGTGTCCCCGCAGGCTGGCGGTGCCTGTGTCGAAGGCCGAGAGCGGCGGCCGCGCGTGCGGCTGCCACGAACGAAGAGTGTCGAACGAGCCGGATACGAGTCGCGTGGCTTTATCCGGGTTTCACCGCCCCCGTGACGGGCAAAGCCGAAAAACCGCGAGCTGCTTGGCAGCCTAGGTGGGGTGGAGAGAGCCGTGAGTGTGTCCCCCCTCCGACCCTGGCGGCTGCCGACTCTGCGCAGAGGGGGCCGCAGGGAAAATCCGGTGGTGGCCGAGGCGGCGGCGCCTCGTTCCTTTCCTGCCCGGCCTTAAGCCGGCGCCCGCTGGGCGGGCTCGGTTTTCGGCTGTCAGTCCAGTGCGGTGGCTGGCAGCCGGTGGGGCGGCCGCGGCCGGGGGTGCTCCGTTTCGCGGAGGTCCGACAGGGCTTTCCCCGGCCCTTCCCTGAGAGCTCCGAGGATGACGGGCCCAGTTGGCCGAGGTGGCGGCGCCCCGTTCCCGGCTCCCGACCTGTGCTTGGTGTGTCGGTGGTGCCACGGGGACGCTCGGTGGGGCGCGCGGCCTTGCCTCGGCCTCGCCCGGTTGGCCGAGGAGCTCGGTGACGGGAGTCGCCCGATGTTGCTGCGGGGCGGGGCGGCGGCGCCTCGCCCCTTGCCGGCTGTGTTGTTGAAGTTGTCCCCCCTCCTCGGCCCTAAGCCGGGGAACCCGCGTAGCGGGTGGGAATGTCTCAGGGGCGGCGGCCGGCCTGCGGTGGCCGGCCTGCCGAGAGTGGACCGGAAGCCCGACAGAGAGCCCTGGGAGAATGCTGCTGGCGAGGCGGCGGCGCCTCGCCCTTCCTTGTTTTCGGCCGGCGTTGGCTGAGCCGCGACGCTGGGGGCGGCCCGTGGTGTCTGGCCTGTCCCGGCTGTAGTGGTTGCCGGCGGGCTGGGTTGTGAGAAGGTCCACGGTTTCAGGCGTGCGTGCCGGCTTGTGCGGTTGCAGTGGGGGGTGCCCGCCCCGGCCTACGCTTCTTTCTTTTTCTTTTTCCCCCCCCACCTTGCGGCCTTAAGCCGCCGCGGCACGACGGGGGAAGCGCGGCACGAAGGCGCGCGGGCCACGAACGCAAAATGGGAAGGAAGGAAGGAAGCGTTCGAGAGGTCG